>NC_060885.1:31093631-31343631 GCF_014805685.1 Silurus meridionalis | reverse complement strand
AAGGGCGTCTGCTAAACGCTGCAAATGTAAATTTGTTAATTGTATCGCTATTGCTTGAATAGTAACAAGATCTTCTCTAGATGATGGACTCTGGGCAATAATATAAGTTTTAATACTAAACAGTAGCTGAACAGAAGCGAAATGGGAAATTATTAATACACTAATTAACATATTAATATATTGGTGGTTTCTAACATTGAGAACATTAGTGGGATGTAGGAATTTAAAAGTTGCCCCCAAGAAGGCTTAAACATTTTGTACAGTTTGCAGAGCAACTTCTCCAAACAAAATATGTACACGGCTTTGACATGGACCTTTACTGTCGATCGATCATTATTTTAAAACAGATTTAGCCCAATGCTATTACATGTTTTTTCCCCCCTCTAATTGTCATTTCATTGCCATGCGATCTTCTATATTTCTTATATTTTCTGACTTCATCATTCCCTGACCATATGGCAGGCTAATCAGTCTAGTCTTTATTTGAATTCGCTTCCAATTAACCTTCTGTTATAATTTGTTTTTACCACCACAGAGTCGCATAATTGCTTTCAGGACTGCATTGTCACTTCTTCCCGAAATCATCGCCCAGATATCTTTGTTAATTAACGATTTGGTATTTTCATCACAGTGCGCTAGATTGGCCGAGAGCTTTCGCATTTGAGATTAAATGACTTTCCCATGATTTGTTGCCGGGGTTTATTCTGCAGATCTCATTCTCATTTTCTTATATTCTCACTATTTCCAGAAAAGAATAAATCTCTCAGTTTAGGCCACACCCACTTTCTGTTTAATTCCTAAAAATGGAACCATAAACACACAGTGGCATTATGTTTATGTAACAGAATACAAATGGTTATTGTACATGACCATTGGAGTTGACTTGTCTCCCATAGTCTCCATAAAAAAGCACTTCCATTTTATATATCTATGCAGAGAAATGACCAGGCAGCAGAGAAGAACGGCTTTAATCCCACAAAAGATGCTGATCGATTCTTGCTCTTCCCTGCAGGCTTCTCTCATACAACACCCATCTATTTTCCAGCTTCATGTGTAATCAATGCTGCACACAATAATACCCTTTGGTTTGCATTTTTCCTCTTATTGATTCCACATTCCGCCTAGTGATCCTTCATCCCCCGAAGTAATTATGCCTCCCCCAGTGATCCAGCATGCGCTCTAAGTGATCCTACGTCCCCCTGGTGCTCCTGCATTTACCCATTCTCCCCATTTTTGTGATCCCATAATCCCTTTAGCAGTAATCATTCCCTGCAGAGCCTTCACATCCCCCTCTATTGATTCTGCATTTCCCAAACTGTCATCATTCCCCAATTGGTTTGGGATCTCCCCTAGCGATCCTGCATCCTCCCTAGTGATCCGGCTTCTATCATGGTCATCCTTCATCTCCCTTAGTCATCCTGCATCCTCCCAAGTGATACTGCATGCTTTCAAGTGATCCTCCAGCCTCACTAGTAATCTGATATCCTCCCTAATGATCCTGCATCCTCTCTAGTGATCCGATATCCTCTCTAGTGATCCGGTATCCTCCCTAGTGATCCTGCATCCTTCATAGTGATCCAGTATCCTCTCTAGTGATCCTGCATCCTCTCTAGTGATCCGGTATCCTCTCTAGTGATTCGGTATCCTCCCTAGTGATCCTGCATCCTTCATAGTGATCCAGTATCCTCTCTAGTGATCATGCATCTTCACTAGTGATCCAGTATCCTCTGTAGTGATCCTGCATCCTCTCTGGTGATCTGGTATCCTTCCTAGTGATCCATTATCTCCCCTAGTGATCCAGTGTCCTCTCTAGTGGTCCAGTAACCTCCCCAGTGATCGAGTATCCTCTCTAGTGATCCAGTATACTCCCCAGTGATTCACTATCCTCTATAGTGATCCAGTATCCTCCCCAGTGATCCAGTATCCTCCTAGTGACCCAGTATCTTCAATAGTGATCTTGTATCCTTCCTAGTGATCCTGCATCCTCCCTAGTGATCTGGTATCCTTCCTAGTGATCCTGCATCCTCCCTAGTGACCCAGTATCCTCCCTAGTGATCCAGTATCTTCCCTAGTGATCCAGTATTCTCTCTAGTGGTCCAGTATCCATCCCAATGATTGAGTATCCTCTCTAGTGATCTAGTGTACTCCACAGTGATCCAGTATCCTCAATAGTGATCCTGCATCCTCTCTAGTGATCCAGTATTCTCCCTAGTGATCCAACATCCTCCCAGTGATCCTGCATCCTCCCAGTTGATCCTCAATCCTTTCTAATAATCCATCCTCATTCTTAGTAATCCTCCATTGCCCCTAGTCATCCTGCATCCTCCCAAATAATCTTGCACTCTTCCTGCCTAATGTGAGACGTTTCATTAAGGCTTTTATCAGCGAAAGACTCGTGGTTTAACAAATCATATGATCACAGTGAAGGTTTTAGCTAATCTCAGACAAAGCGAAATGGTTCCTCATCAACCAACAATTTTACTGTTTGGACATGTTTGTAAATTGTTATGAATATGGATTTTTTTTTTCTCCATTAGAAAACTATTTGAAGGAAAAGCTCCAGTGCCATTTTTTTCCCAAAGCACCATCCAGGATGTCTTTTCAGAACAGACAATCAGATGGAGGAGAAAAATTAAGCACATAAAAGACCAAACATGCGGAAATTTATAAAAAGGAATAATAATAGAAAAGGAACCGTGAAGGAAAGATAAATATGTAGAGAAGTAATATCACTCATATTCAATTATTCATTGAAACTCTAAATAGAATATTGATACCGCACTTTATTAAAACACAGGATAGGATTTTCACCATACATGTTCCAGCGAAATTAAATAAAGCAAATGACAAAGCACGATATTCAGATCATCGAGGCAACACATATAAACTAGTATATTAATTATATATATATATATATATATATATATATATATATATATATATATATATATATATATATATATATATATATATACAGGCTGCCAAAATTAACACATTAAAAAGTGTTAACACAAATTTGTTTTATTGGCACTCATTTTAGTATGTCTGTTTGACCATTTTTATTATAAAAATTAAAATTAAAAAAATAAATTAAAACCTTTAACGCAACACACATTTATTCACAACGTCCTTTCTTCACACAGATGTTTAAAAACACGAATAAACTTTTTTAATCACTCCACATTTGCTTTACTGAAATCTCAAATCAAGCACCAAAATCCGGCATTTAAAACCTTCCGTGTGGAAACATAGCAAATGTTCTGTTTGGTGTCTTGATGATTTACGTAATTTAACATTAAATTAAAAACCTTTACAAGGATCTTTAGTCCTAATGCTCTATGTTAAGTTTGGTTTCACTAATAAACATAGATTTGCATAAAGCATCAATATTTGTCCATGCCCATGTTGATTAGAGTATAAAAACTTGAAAAGCATTAATTTAAGGTACATTTAGAACGGCTAAAAATTTACAATTAATTTGCGATTAAGTTACGAATAATCAAGTTAACTCATGACAGTTGTGCGATTTATCATGATTAAATTAATTTACATTTAATTGTAATTTAAAAAAAAATATATATATATATATATATATATATATATATATATATATATATATATATATATATATATTTTTTTTTTTTTTTAAGTTAATTTTAATTGATAAACAGCTCTAATAGTTTTAAATATGTTTTAGTTTTAAATAAATAAATAAATGTGGTGCCACAATGCGGTCAATGTGGTGTAGGGTGATGAGTTTAAATCCCTGGGATCAGCTTTTTCAAAGTAATGCAGTGTGTGTTAAGAAAAGAGTGCAGGCATGGTGAGGTGAGTGAAGAAGAGTGATTTGTGATAGAAGGACATCTGCAAAAGTGAAGGAAAGTTTCGAAGACAGAAGTGATACCTGCAATGTTTCATGGTTCGACAAAAAGACAGGAGGTGCAGCTGGAGGTGGCAGAGCAGATTCTCATTGGGATTGACAGGGATGGGTTTATGAGAGGGACTGTTTTGGAGATAAGGTGAGAAATAGAGACGCGAGGTCATGATGAGGGACATTGGGTACATCGGTAGAAGAATGCTGAGGATGGAGCCACCAAGGAGGATTTTAATGGATGTGGTGAGGCAAGACGCGCAGGTGGTTGGTTTGAATGAGGGTGATATGAAGACGGATGATTTATTATTATTTATATATATATATATATATATATATATATATATATATATATATATATATATATAAATGTTTCCAAATTCTGCAAAACTTGCATTTGTGAAACATGGTTTCAGGTACAGTACGGTGTGCATTAATAATGTACTCCAAAGCTGTAGACGCAGTGTATAAAAACATCACACGCTCATAGTGACGAATGTGCATTCTGGTCCCGTTTGCACTCTGTCAGCGCCTCTGGTAATTCCTGTCAACGTTTCCCTCTTGTTTTCTAGGTCTGCTGACTGCTGTGGTGTGTGTGTGTGAGAGAAACAGTCAGTTTACAGTGTACTACACACTACTTTCTTCTTCTGAAAGCCATTATACAGCGAACGCTGACTTATCTGTGAATGACTTTAGTCTTGGGTGTGCACTGAATTGTATATAATACGTGGAAAGCACAGGTTTATGTTGATCATTACACTTGGTGCTGCTTCCTTCAGGCTGTAACTAGACATTTAATGACTATGTGGTATGTGATTGCAGCCGTTTTCATCATGAGCTCTTGTGCAGTGTCGGGAAGAAGAAGAGCGGGAGGTGCTGAGACAGAACTGTGTAAGTCGGAGCAAGCGCTGGGGGATAAATGCAATATTGGGGGTACGTATGCAAAATGTGTGTGCTTTCCTTACCTTTTTTTTTAACAATATCCATTTTATGTACCTTATATCCCTTAATATTGACCTTTGTTTCTACATTCAGCTTAACAAAGTTGCTTTAGCACAAATATTATTTGGGGTCTTTGGAATTCAGTGATTTGGGCAAAAGTTTGCATACACCCGATCATCCCATTCCAGATGTAGTCCCCATTGACTGTTCAAATAACCTCCACTCTTCTTAGAAGATGGAGATTTGGTGTGGAGATTTGTGCCCATTCAGCCACAAGGGTGTTAGTAAAGTCAGATAGTGATGCAGTTGAGGAGGCTTGAGGTGCCTTCAGCGTTCCAATTCATTCCCAAAGGTGTATCCCCAGGGACACAGGAGTGGCAGCTTGGTGTGGGATTTGATCTCATGACCTTCAAATTTAAAAAACAATGCTTTAACCACTAAGGTACCACCTCCATCCAAACCCTTGTGAATCATATTTTAATGGAGGTGGCTTTGTGCTCAGGGGAATCATCATGCTGGAACAGGTTTGTCTCTTGTAGTTCAAGTGAAGGCAATATTTCATGCTACCGCATCCAAAGACATCTTATACAAGTGTGTGCATTTTGGTCCATCAGTTCTATCTGCCTTCATGAAAACCATGTTTTAAGAGGATTCATACATTTTTATCATTATGATTTTTTTATAGCCTCACGAAGCCTAAGCGTATCGTATCCTACCGTGGCTACATTTCCTGTTTCTTTTCACAATGGGGTAAAATTACAAATGTACACTTAAATGTATGTTTCCGGGGCTTCAGAAATATAAAATGGAGCACAAAATCGCTTGAGCAGCAAAGCATAAATAAGTAAAGCTGTCATAAATAAATTAGCAGCAATAAAAAAAGAAAAGAGAGAAAAAAAAAAGAAACAGAGCTTTATTTTCGACTTTTTTGGCCAACCAAAGCCCCCTGAGATTCCCTCTGGAGCAGGATTAGTTGAAAAGGGTAATTTACTGGAACTCTAGGGGCCTCCATTCAGTCTCATGTTACCAGAGTTGATATTATTTATGCATTACGCTATCGAGCACATGCTAGCAAGCGTTTTGTGATGTTCTTTTTGTTTAACGCGCAAAACTCCTATCATTATTGGGGGGGAAAGTTTTATAAGCGCGGAGATGTGGGAATGCTCAGAACTCGTGTAGCAGACGCTTCTCAGGGAGTGTACAAAGACCAGATGCACACCAGAGTCGTTTGTAAACCTCTCGAAAGCATTCTGCGGTGTTTCTTCTGCTGTGTTCTCTCTATGCGACAGGGCTGTGTGAAAACTTTTGTCGTGTTAATATACAAAAAAGCACAAAAAGAGGATATATATTTAAATACAAAATGACCTACAGGTAGGTTTGATTTATTGCAGGATTTTATTCCAAATCTTGTATTTGCTGTGGAAATTAAGTTGAAAATGCTTCATCCTTTGAGATACTTTTAGTCAGTTTAGAAAACATTAGGGTACAAATGCAGGCTTAGGTTTGTTTTAGTAAGCCAAGGCAGAAACAAAAGAAGGAGTCGTAGACAAAGAGGTCAGGTGATGTGTAGCTCAGCGGTTAACGCTCTTGGTTAATGAATTGGAATGCCGCAGGTTCAAGCCCTAGTATTGCCAAGCTGCCACTCTTGGGTCCCTGAGTAAACACCCTAACCTGTAGTTCTCCAGACCCCAGTTTTCTAACATCGCTGGGATATGCAAAGAAAGAATTTCAATGTGCTCTAATGTACCTGTGGAGGTGGTTATTAGATTTTGGATCGGAAAGATCACAAGTTCAAATCCCAGAAACACCAAGCTGCCACTGCTGGGCACTTAAGCAAGGCCCTTAACCCTATTTGAATAAATGTACCAACAATGGATTTTGTTCGAGATTATGGAAGGATGTGTGTAGACTGAAGCGGAAAAAATTATTTCAATATTTTAGCATACGGAAAACTAAAGAGTGTAAAAACTGTACTTTCCAATTGTACTGAAGTCTTTGTGTTGTCATCGGGCCCAAAAAATTAAATACAATTTTATAACCCCCTCAATTATTTTGTTTTACCTCCTTTCAACGTTTTTAATTCATGTTTTATTGAAACACGTAGTTCGATGTCAAGTTTTGATCCACTGAAGTTGGATAGCAACCAATTGAAAATAACAATGACAATGCTCCTACCATGTACTTTGCAGCTAGAATTCATAATAAAGAGTCTGTGGGTGGAGCTAAAAATTCTATATATAGGGAAAATAATGGCAAAGTAAAAAAAATTAGTTTGTAATTGTCAGAGAACCACCATATACGCCTTCCCTCAGCACCCAGCACGCTCGCAGTGCCTCACCCACTTACTAATCACCTTCACCTGTTTCCCATAATCTCTTCCACTACTTAGACCCTCACTCTCATTCACTCATCGTCTGTTGTACAGTGCATTCTGGAGATCATTCATGAACTACCCATTCTATGGACTTTACCCGTTTTCTGGTTCTATTACGAACTGTACCTGTTTTCAGGTACGGCTGCATCCTGGCTGTTTGTATTCTGTTTAAAGACTATTAAAACTCGTTATAGTTAGTTTCATCTGCTTGATACCAGCCTGACAGTAATACACCCTGGATTAGATGCATTTGGATTGCATCTGTACGGACATTCGAAATGATCGAAAACCATCTGAGGCAGTTGTTTAATTCAATGAATAAAGAAAAGCCATTTCCTGGGAATGCTCCTCTTCAGTTGGTTGTCTTTTAATAACTAAGCCTAATGTATAATAGGATTTTTATACCCAACTTTTTGAGTTTTTTGCATCAAATGATGTTCCCTTGTAGTTCCTGCAAAAAAACCCAAAAACAACTCTGTACACCTGAAATAGGTGGTGAGAGCCGAGGCAGGGGTGGATTCCCATCCCGGGTGAGAGCGAGAGCTGAGGAACGCTCGAGTCTCTGAGCAATTTAAATGCGAGTCGAGACCGAGCAAGACACAGATAACAGATGACTCGCTGCTGATTTTCCGCGATGCCTATTAGCAGACATCGGTCTCTCGCCACTTCTCGTCCTTTTTCCCTCGCTTGACATGCCTTGCTTTTCGCTACGAGAACATTATCCGTCACGAGGTGATTAAGGAACGGCGTGAGAGACACAAAACCCCATCAAACGTATCCATCATAGTGATATCGTCTGTCCTCTCTGGACTCCTCATTTTTTTTTCTTTTTTTGTCCTTAGATTCTGTGTCCTCACATCTTTCTTTCACCCTTTGTAATCCTTGTGTTTCCTTATAGATTTTTTCTTTCTTTTTTTTTGTATATATACACCTTGTGGACAAACTGTGCAACTACAATTGTAGAGCAGAGATAACTGCAGGACGTATGCATAGTTTAGATTAGATTCAATTAGATTAGATTAGATTAAACTTTGTCATTGTGCAGAGTACATGTGCAGAATGCATTTAACATTTTACCAGAAGTGCAAATAGCGATGTAAATGAATAAAACTAATATAAATATACGAATATACAATAAGCGTATTATTAGTGCAAAGGTGCAATATATATTTTCAGATATGTAGTGAAGATATTTTTATTAAAGATAAACACAGAAGGGTATTATTTAAAAGAGACCGTATCAATGCAAAAAGGAACATGAGGTAGAATGTTGTAATTTCTGCAACTGTAGGCAGAAGCATCTATATAAGATCTATATTATAGCTATAGATATTCTAGATTAATAGTAAAACTAGCTAAATAAAGCACACTTCCTTTTTGTCAACATATTAAATTAATTCTCCATCACTTTGAAGAGGTTTGCCTTTTCTTTCTTGCCCATTCTCTCTCTCACTCCTTCTCGTTCTCTTTTTTCTTTCTTTCACACCATTGAAATTCGCTCCACTCAGCAGCCTAGCGCCTTGTCACAAACCATTAACGCTGAAGCAACACAAAACAACAAGCGAGACCGGGACAGGGGATGGAAGGAAAATGAAACCATACAAATGTAAATGGATGTAAAACAAGGAGAGCATTAAGGCGGGTTTGGAGACGAACAAGAGCGATAGAAAGAGAGATCTGGCAGGGGAGAACTTAAAAATGACCTGGAAAGTGTAGCTAATATAGTTCATATAATAGCATAAGACCCAAAAAAAGGCTCCATTTATTCATTTAAAAGAGTCTTCAGAAGCATTAGTGGTTTGTGTAGAGCCCTAGTTTCTCAGAAAAAAAGGGTTTCAAGGACATCAGAATGAGTGTGAGTAAAAATAAAAGCATGGATTGGGCCTGACCAAGCTACACTATATGACTGAAAGTTCGCCTTCTCTCTGATAGCTGCTTCCTGAATATTGCATTTCAGATTTCTTATTTTTTGCTGTTTAAAAATCTTCACTCTTCTAGATTTTGAAGACCGGCTGTGGGGATTTGCATCAGTGATATCGGGCACCGAGGTCAAGCAAGGAGTTGCAGAATCAGCACTCCAGTACAGACCCAATGGTGTTCCATAGGGGGTGAGGAGGTCATCAGGAAATCCTTAAGTCTTTATGGAGCTTTCTTTGAGCATTGTCACACAGAAACATGGTCCTGGCTCTCTTAAACCTGCTTAACATGCTTTCAAATGTATGCTAATAACCATATATGGACATGTGATAGTCAGTAATAATAATAATAAGTCTTTTATTGCATGCATATGTACTATTTGCAGGTCATTTCTAATGGCACAGGCAGTGTTGGAAAAAAATATATTTTCAAATAGTAACCGAGAAGAAAGATATAAACTGTAAATACTGTATAATTTTTCCAACTGTTTTTATATACTGTCCAATGCATTGACTTGTACACTGAGGTCATGTATAAAAAGCCTGATAGTTTGGATGTGCTTTTACAAAGCTTTTATTTTGCACTTTTCCTTTCTTTCTTTCTTGCTTTAATGTGTTTCTTATCATAGCAGGGAACCTCTATTTAAATAACAAATAAGACCAAGCGGGTGAAGTGTGATGAAGAATCCTGCGGTGCGTCTATGTGACTAATTTCGGGTGTCTCAGGTGTTCGCACTGAGACACTCTTTCTGTGTGTATCTCTTCGTCTCTTTTTCTTACTGCACACAAACAAACTAAATTATCAATGTGTAGTTGATATACTTTCTTATATGGCTAAGACTGGCATTTCCTGTGCATGGATATAAATATATATATTATCATGATTTTTTAGACTAACCCACTTGACCATTTCTTTGGGCTTCCCTTTTGTCCAACTGTCTTCGATACAACATTTGAGTTTTTGTGTTCCACAGCTGACATCATCTCAGCCTGAGACACAAAATACTTAAAATTAGCCTGAAAAAGACATTGAGCATGCGTAAACAGAAATGCATTTTATAAGGATATACTGTATGTATGTATATCGTCTTAGTCAATATTCCACTTTCTTTTTTCCTTTTCCAATTGGTGCACTAGATCTTAGAATCAAATGATTTTATCAATATAATGTACTGTATACCATACTGTATGTATGAAAACTGTCACCATACATGTGCTTTTATTTTGCAGACATGTAAAGAAGAGTTTTAAGCATGGATTTGACTGGTGTAGAAGCAGCTCTAATATGTAGTGGTAGGTTGTTTCACGGCTTAGGGCCAGTCATTGCGAAAGCTTCATCACCCCCTTGGTTCTAGACGAGATCAAGGGACAGACAAGAGATGTTGATCTCTTGATCTAAGTGATCTAAATGGGTTATGAGGAATAATTAGGTCAGGGAGGTTTTTGGAGCTTGAGCTTTATAGATGATAATTAAGATCTTGAAATCGATACGGTGACAGACTGGCAACCGATGCAACGAACGTAAAATTGGAGCGACGTGATCACGTTTGCAGCCACTGGGCTCGCGGGTGGCGTTTTTTCACCATCTAAAGTCCCCATTTTTAAGCCGTTTTTGCCGAATATTGCTGTACTTATCGTTATAGTACTGCTATCAAACGATCGTTTCCTCTCCCAGCCATTTATAGGAAGTGAATTGTGTGCGAAATGGTAATTTGGTTAGTGTTTTAAATAGTTGCCCAGACGTGTGAGAATAAATAAATAAAAAACAGTCTTAATATAGGTTATCCATTTTACTAAACAAGATCAGATAGAGTGTTTTCTTAACCTGGTCCTCCCTCTCTCTCCCTCCCTCTCTCTTTCTCTATCTCTCTCTCTCCTTCTCTCTCTATGACACATTGCTGTGCTTCAGCGAGCCTCTTCAGTCTGGCAGTCTTCACTGGTGATAATTACTCAGGCTGACAGCGTGACCCAGTGCTGAGATATGCCTTCCCTGCCCGGCATCCATGTTCCGAGCCTGTTTGTTAATCACAAAATTGCTCTTAGTCGTTATGCCATGAGCTATTAAACCGTTCTTTTTCTACTCGGATGGCCGAGCTAAACAGGAACGTAAATATCGCCACACAAGAAAAGACTCTACAATACAGCTCAGTACAGAACAAGCTGCTTACTGCTTTTATACAGTATCTGACAAGACTAGTATACTGTCGTCGAACGTAGATTAACGTGGGCCAAACAAAAACAACCTTGGGATTTTACGCGAAAAAAAAATCCTGCTCATATAGAATTGGCTGAGCAAGTCCTTACAACAGAGCGTAAAGTGGTATTGAAAGTAACTATGAAACAAGGAACGGGCAGATTTTTTTGCCCTCTTTGCCCTTAATAAACTTTCTTTGGCTTCTCCCGTTAGGGGCACCACAGCGGACCATTTGAATGTTTGATTTGGCACATGTTTTTACGCTGGATGCCCTTCCTAACGCAACCCTCCCCATTTATCCGGGCTTGGGACCGGCACTAAGGCTTGTGCAACCTTAACGGCTGGGGTTGGATCCCTGACCGGGGATCGAACCCGGGCCGCAGCGGTGAGAGCGCGCATCCTAACCACTAGACTACCAGGGAACACCCTCTTTGCCCTTAATGAAGATATAAATTTAGTATGACACGTAACAGTCCAGAACGACGTGAAAAACAAACCTGTACTTCTTCCTCTCTGACCTATTTCTGGCTTAGTTATACTTCTATCTATTTCCTACATATCATACATAGGATGTATACATGTTCTTGGGTGGAAAATGATGGAGCACCACTGGTCTTTAAAATGTAGAAGAAACCATAGCGCAAATTACGTATGGGTGTGAAACTAAGAAGGACAATTATGCGTTTTAATAGTTAATAAAAATATTCAGCTTTCATTAGACACCCTTATGATACATCACCGTCCATTAAATTTCTTTTACATTCTCATTCTCATGTTCTATATTCTTCACTACTTGTTCTTGAGTGGTTCTTGAATTTGCGTCAATTTGGCCAAACAGAAGACGTGTTGTAGAAACACTTGTGTTTAAGCCCTGATTCAAGGGTGGTTGATCACCCAATCATGGCTGTAGCCACGTTTTCTGAAAACTTTCTAGCACCTGAGAAGCAAAAGCATGGGATGGTGCAGTCTACACTATAAAACAGAAAAAAAAATCAATGTTCCTAAGAATCTTCTTTGATTATGAGGAAATCTGATCCCAGCAAGAGCACGAAAGCGAGAAGCGAAATGCAACCTTAAACAACAAGGCAAGGAAAAAAAAAGGGTGTTAAAAGTGGAATGTTGAGCTCTCTCTCTTTCTCTCCTGAGACCACCATTACCTTCTATTGTCTCCGTGCCTCTCTGTCAGATTGACTCATTTAAGTCATTGACTGGCTCCACTGGCTGTCCACCGTCTCCACGCTGCCTTAAATGATCGTTCTTATGGAGAAGAAAACAAAAACATCCCTGCAGATTACACTCGATAACCCCTTAATAGACCCAAGAATCCTTATATATGGTCATGTTTTTTCCAATTAAAGGTAGCAAGGGTCTGTTATTTAGGTGACAACAAAAAAACTAAAAAAAAACGCAGAATCATAGCAATGGCCCCTGTTAAAGAAAATGACAGGGTTTTCTTTTATTCAAGTAGGTGTCATACATCCTTAAGAAAGCCATGTATGAAGATTTTCTATGTCCTGACACCTGAGTGATAGAATTAACTTCCTTTGGCTGTCCAAACACTGTTTAAGCTTTTTAACTAATCACTTAAATGGCCACTAAAACCTTCCATTTGTACCAATTTATCACTTTTACAATAGCATTTTGATATAATAGCACTTTCTGTGCATTCCTGCTATTATATGTAATGATAATGTATTACAATTACAGTAATATCGTGCAGGTGCAAGTCCAGAGCTTTAGATTTTCCACACCCAACAATCCCTCGAGTTCAGTCCCTAGAGAACGGTGAAGTGGAGTTAGTGATGCCTGGTTGATTTGCGCTGACATTAAGGCTACAGTAACTCAAAACAACATTCATATTGGAAAAAGCTGCTGCTCCGATCTTCATGTTCTGTTACAACAAGTGTGCTCTGTAGCCTCAGATTTTTGTCCTTGCCCTACAGGAGCCGGAACCCAACATTTCTTTTTGCTGTTGCCGCATATCCACCTTGAAGGTTCAGTTCGGTGTGCATTCTGACATGCTTTTCTGCTTACCACTTACGTATATCTATTTACTATCTACAAGGTTCTAAGCGAATACTGTAGCTCTGCTTATAGGAAAGTACTTCATTGATCAAAATAGTCCCCTTGCACAGCAATACAGTGCTCCCCTAGCGTTCCTGCCACTTCTGGAATGTGTCCTGGAAGTCTTCTTTTCTAAGCGTGTCAAAGACCTTCTGCGATTTGCGCTGGATCTCCAGTGTCAAAACGGCTACCATGGAGCTGGAGTCTGCAGGAGCCCAGTAGGGTGGTTGCAGATTGTGGGATTATTTTGTTTCTGGCGAGAAGCTCACGTGTGAGGAGAGCTGGGCATCCTGTCCGCAATGAAATCACACGAAGACACGGTCAGAATAGCGCCAGTTGCACAGCTCACGGTTTACACAATTTTTTTTGGCACACTGGTTAATGAAGGTCGGTGCTCCCTGTGACTGTGTGTGCCATCTGTTTGCATATTGCGAAAGTCTACTATACCATAGTCTTCCTGTTAGGTGGTGTCGCATGGTATAGTATGGTGGTGTACTATGGTATAGTAGACTTTCACAATACGCAAACAGATGGCACGCACAGTCACAGAGAGCACCGACGTTCATTAACCAGTGCGCCAAAAGACATTGTCCTGGCCATCCCAACCTTCGTAAATTTTTCTGTTCATATGAAGCTAAAAAAGTAGCAAGATAATGCTAGTGTCAGGGTTTTACACTTTTAATAATCACTAGTGTTTAAGTCACATCTTGCACCTTAGTCACTATCTAGATTTGTCTTTCATGGTCATTGTTGTGTCACTTGGCACGATTCAGCCTATTGGAATTTTTTTCTTGTCTCTTTATTTCAGTTTCTTTGTCTATGTTTGCACCGTAAATAAACTACGTTTGCACTTGTGTTGTTTACATTTACAGCACTTGGCAGATGTGCTTATCATATTCATACAACTGAGCAGTTATGGGTTAAGGGTCTTGCTCAAGGGCCCAGCAGTGGCAGCATAATGGTGGTGGGATTTAAACTTTCTATCTTCTGATCAACAGTCCAACATCTTATCCAATTAGCTACCCCTTCCCCATACCACCATCCATCACTTCTTTGAATACATGACAGCTCGACAGATCTATAATCAGAACCCTGGGGCTCACTGCACATTACACAGCTAAGCTTTAGTTTAGTCTCCTGTTTTTTCTTCTTCCTCTCTCCTTTGCTTAATCCAGCGATTGAAATCCCCCTTATATCCAGATTACTGTAATCCAGGCTTGTGCTGTATTAGGGACTATATAAATAAAATTGAATTGATGCCCTTGCGGATTAGGAGACGACTGTCAAGTTGGGGTTGTAAAATAAACAGACACGTGAGAATGCTCAAGGGTGCTGAAGTGGGTAATTATGCACCTAATTTGCCACTTTATGGCCTCTTTCCTAACAAACCAAACACCTGTCTTCTAGAGGTAATTAGTCACAGAGCAGGATTTTGGTAGCACATCATTTATCAAAGACTCGTGCTTGGCTTGAGATTTTTTTTTGGAACAGATTGCTCATACAGCCGACGTGGGCTGGTCAAAATAATTAAGGAATTGGAAATTCGACCATAAATGTTGATTGTTTATGAGATGATGATGATAGCGGTGTAACGGTACACAAAATTCACGGTTCGGTACGTACTTCGAGGTAGAAATTCAAAACATAAAATGGCTTTTTATGTTTTGCTTTTTATAAACGCAGTTTATTATTATTAACATTTATGATCATCAACAGGTTACATTTTTTAAAACAATTTTAAATAAAATGCTTTGTTTATTAATATATAATATTTTTAAATATTTGATAAAAAATTCAATCTATTAAAATAAAATAGAATGAATATAATAATAAATAAAATAAATAATATAATAATTATAAATAATAAAATGAATTTATAATAAATAAACACAAATACACATTTTACTATCTTGATTCAATTGAGTAATCAATTAAATTGGCACAAATAAAAATGATTAAATAAAATTAAATACAGGGGAAAATTTTATAAAATATTTTACATCTGTTGAATCCATTTGGGTAATACAGATGTTTATTTATGTGTGTGTGTGTGTGTGTGTATGTGTGTGTGTGTGTGTGTGTGTGTGTGCGAGTGTGTTTTTTTACATTTAATATTGAATTTTCTAAAGAATTGTTCTACTTATCTCTTCTACTTATTTCAGCATACTTGAACAAATATTCTCATTACTTCCATCCTCTGTTTATTCACTCCATGGATATGTGGAATTATCAGGATTTTCTTCTTTTAAGAGAAATTTTGAAGCTGGACATAAAACGCTTAAGAATCCATATCGCTAGCGTTGGCGATAACCAGGAAGTGGCGCAAAACAAATCTTATTTGCCTTCTTATTACCTCGACTCGTTTTATATGCCTCTGGCACTAGGGGTGTATATCAGCAAAAATTGTTTTCTTGCCCAAAAATGACTTTTATTCATTCATTTATCTTCAGTAACCTTATGTTCCTGGGCAGATCTCATTGGATCCAGAGTTTATCCCCCCCCCAAAAAAGCATAGGCCACATGAAAGCCATAAAGCCCAGGGGCAACGTATGAAACACGACACAGGCAGTAACCTCAACTCAGGAGCAATCTGGAGTCCCCGGAGCTGTGTGGTAGCATTGCTGTGGCATCTGGAGATTAGTTTTCACCTGAGGCAACTCAGGTGTTTCAGCCCCTGGTTAGGCTTGACCCTAATGTAGTATTTATAATGCACCTGTACACTGTACACATGTTTTCTTTTCCATCGATCTGTCCAGAAGAGAGATGGAAGGAAACTGATTCCAGACATGCCAATCACATGCTGGGGGGTGGGGCTTATCCACAAGTTAGCTGTGATGCCCCACGAGTGGTGGGGTGAAAGTATCCAGTACAGACAGTAGCCTAAATGCTAAAGGCATTATATAATAAGTATAATATTTTTTCTTGATGTTTAAGAAATTTTAAGATCCTATTCAAAAGTATTCTATTTTTTTTTAGAATTTTTTAAAAATATATTATTCTCTATTAATGACTTCCATATAAGTGTTAGTTTCTGTGACTGGACTGTCAGTTTTATTGTCGGCTCTCATCGTTGGAAACTAATTAAAAGACAGATTTGGCAACAAACTGCATCTCCTCCTGAGGTACTTGAAAGGCAGAAGTATATCTAATGCATTCTTTTCCTTACTTCAGGTGAAACCATGTCTTATTTCTTATAACTTGCAGCTTTACAGCATTTATATTTAATTCAATTCAAATTGTATTGCGTATAAAAATCGGCTTTCAAATACTGATGAAAAATATCTAAATAGTATTTAAATTCTATACAAATAGTATGCATGAATTGTAATCAAAGACCATTTTATGTTCTTAAAAGAAAATACACCTTTCTGTGGCAGTAGAAGCAAAGGATATCTAGTCCAGAGCCATATTATTCTTTCATACTATGGAGGCTAATTTGCAATTTTCTGTCGCTGTCCATTGTACACAAACAAGAAAACACAAATACAAATTTGAATAAACCCACAACAATTTTCCACATGACTGCTCCTGGACAGGCTGAATGAGGGAGAACAAATAGATCAGTGATGGTGTAACTCTTGGCCTTCTCATTACCTCGGCTGGGTTTATATGCCCCTGGCACTAGGGGTGTATATCAGGCAAAATTGTTTCATTGCCCAAAAAGTACTCATTCGTTCATTTATCTTCTGCAACCTCACGTTTCTGGTCAGGTCCCTATAGATCCAGAGTTTATTCCCAAAAACAGCACAGGGTACCTGGAAACCATATAGCCTAGGGGCAGTGTATGAAACATGACAAAAGACAGTAACCCCAGCTCAGGTTCAATCTGAAGTCCCTGGAGCTTTATTGTTTTCATCTGGAGATCGATCTCCACCAAGGCCACTCAGGTGTTTCAGTCCCTGGTCAGATTGGATCTTTGCAGTCTATTCCAAGAATTCCCCTGATCTGTCCATAAGAGACAAAAGTTTTGTGTCTGAAAGTGATCTGACACCAGACATGTCAGTCGCATGCTGGGAGGTGGGGCTTATCATCCATTAGTTAGCTGTGACGCTTCCATGGTAACACCTGTCAAAGCTACAGTCTGGAAGTGCCATCCCCAGCCGAGATAGAGATCGAGGATCGGTTTTCTCCGCAAGCGCCTGCTAACAGCAGAGCTTATGTAAAGGAGGCTGAAAGGGGTGAAGCTGGGAAGGAGAAATTAGTGTTGACAGATTGGCAACAGTGATGGATTTGACGCCAATCTGCCCAAACACAGCAACTGGTTGTGACTTTTTTTTTTTTTTTTTAGCAAAAACATTTTAGTGAATTACTTTTAACAATAGAAGGAGCTTTGTTGTTGTCGGATGACATACAAATAGATATCCACAACAACAAAAAAGACAAAATAGTAAAGCGATCGTTCAAAAAGGATTCTTCAATTAACCAATGAGATGACAGGATCGTCACGAATAAACGAATTATCAGTATTCAATGGACAAATCAAATGACAATAGAGATATCACCTCTTCCGCAGAATATTATATAATAATATAATATAATTTAATGGGTAATGCCCGTTGTCAATTAAAATATAGTGCATATAGTAAAAGTGTACGTCACTATACACCACTGATGACATCCAGCAAAAGCACTCAATTGTAGAAGTTGAATTGTGAAGATCACTTTAAGATAATTGCTGGCAGCAGAAGGAAAGCAGTGATGGCGAGTCTCCAAAGCTTAAACCCTATAATTCCAGCAAAACTGCAGAACGAAAAAAAAGAAAACAGTTATTTCCTTGTTTCGGAAGTATGAATATTCTATATACCTGAAACCCTCATGCTCGATGTTTGTCATATACAACTGAAGTGTGAGAGTTGATCTCTCTTTTTTCCCCTCTAACAATCAGGTAAGTGACACCGGGGAGAGAAGTGGCCTCTCGTGCTGTCTCCGACGGGAGTCTGATTCACTTTCTTGCTATCTTGCTCTGTCCCTTTTTCATCCTCTGACCCTGCCTGGGTATTATAGAGAGTGGCATCGTTGAAACACAAAGAAGAAAGTAAAGAAATGAACAGAGCTTTGATCCAGTGTGATAGATAGAAGTCTTAGAGGAAAACCCACGTAGGACCTGAATGAGGTCTGGGAAGCTGATGAACACTTTATGGACACGTTTTTGGATCATAAAATTTTCATTACCACATTTAGTCCAATTTAAACTCTTTTTTGGGAAGATGTTCCACTAGATTTAGTTGTGTGCTTGTGGAGATTTGTGTGAGATTTCATGAGTGTTAGTAAAGCCAGGTACTGATGTAGGTGAGGAGGTCTAGGGTGCAGTCAGCATTCACATTTATCATATTTATTGAGGTTTGAGATCTTCCAGACCAATCCGTGTAGTGCATACAGTATCCTCATGGAGCTGGATCTGTGTACACTGGCAATGTCATGCTGAAACAGGTTTGGGTTTTGTAGTTCAATAGCACGCGTGGTAACGCACATGGGCAGAACAGCACCAGTTGCCCGGCTCCTGACGTACAAAGGACGATGTCTTTGGGCACACTGACTTATGAAGTAACTGACTTATATGCTGCCATCTGTTGGTGTGTTAGAAAACTAGTATTTTGATATCACCTCGTACAATCGTGTGCCTCCAACTTTGTGGTAACAGTCTGGAAAAATCAGGTGTCCCAGTACTTATGCTGATTCATTGGTTAATCAGTAGGTGCTCGTTATATTTGTCAGTTCAGACATGTTGGATTTACTGTATTGATTTGAATGGTTAGACAAGGCAATGTTATGGAAAGGGCCGTGTTCAGAGTCGTATTGAGTGAGCGAGAGTCAGAACTTTGCAAAGTTCTGCTTCAGGAAATTCAATTTAATGGTGTTGACAAAATGGCATACCACAGAGAGTGTTTTCTTCAAAGACAATACTTTTCAGATTTTTTCTTACGCTCGCTGTTTTTTTTTTTCCTATAATTATCGACACACACACAGCAAGCTTTTCTTTTCAAATCGTCTCGGACGTTTCCGCACGATGCCCATGTTAGACGAGAAACGGGTCTCGCTATCAACCCGTCTTTGATCTCCAGATGAGACGAACCCCATCTCGCTTTGAAATGATCTCGGAAAACCCTTTCGTGGCTTCGTTTGGCGGCGCGTAAAGATATCGCGTCTTTTCATAACCGTGCCAGGATTGCTTTCGCCATATCAGTCATCCCAGATAAAAAAAAAAAAAAAACATGCAATTTTTTTACTCTGGATTAAAGTCACCCATTTACAGGAACTTAGTTTGTTTCGTGTCTCTTTTTAAAAAAAATTGTTTCATTCTCTTGATGTATATTTAATGTAATAATGCTTGTCTGATCCCCCCGGGGCCTGGGTTTTTGTGTATTCTTGTGTTTTTCTGGTGATGATGGATTGTGTGGAAAGGCCCTACAGTGGCCCTGAGGACTATAGCGTTGTACGTGAACCATATCTGAGTTGCTCACACACACTTTTGTCATGCAGCGGCATAATCGTAGATCCAAATCTAAGCCTAATCTGAAAATATATTAAAATATTCCCATGTCCACAAACACACACATTTTATATTTGTATATTAAATCAGTGTCCATAAAGAGGGAAAAACAGCACTGTAAACTCTCTTCGTTTTATGGCGTTTCTATAGTGTAATTTTCAGTTACAGTTTCTATCCAATCAGGTCCTCTAGAAGGCATCCAATAATATCGGCATTTTTACCTCCTTCAATTGGACGGTCAAAGTCAAAGCTCGCTTACTTTAGTCCTTAGCTTTGTGTTCTGTTATGTAGCTCTATGTTGTGTGATGTAGCTCTATGTTGTTGTATGTAGCACCAGGGTTCTGGAGGAACGTTTCACTGTGTGCCGCGTCAGCTATATATGGTTCAAATAACAATAAAAGCTTCTTGAATTGACTGACTTAAAAAAGCAGTTCTGAAAAGTACTGACTTGGTCACAGTTACGTTTACAAGGACATTTACAAAACGGACTTTTTACAAATGCACAAAACTATATGTATTTTATGAGGTTAATATCGATGCTTCTGCTTAAGATGATGTAGGAGGTGGTGCAGCTGTGGCTACAGTGAAAGAAGACGTGTTGAATTGTGTTCATTGTGTTTATTGCTTTAGTGATGGCATTAAATCTCGCTGTATCAGATTCCTGTTTGTGATGCAGCGCTCTGTCATACTGCGCTTCCCTATAATATTGATGGTTTCTATAACCGTGGTGTTATAAAGAGGTGGATTGGTTCAGGTAGGACACCACTAAAGGCCTGGGTGTGGAATGTATGACTCGTTTATGACTGTAATATTAATCATTGTACACTACCCAGCTCAAATTCTGACAGCTATCAGAATTTGACAATCTTTCGAACCCCTCCTGCATTTAAATTCAAGGTTCCGTCACCTCGTGCTCTCACACCATACATACAATGTTCACATCTTGTTAGCACCTCGTTATCACCTCACAGCCCCTTCCACTGCCCACTAGCCTCCCTCTGATGCAAAGGGGACAGATGGGTGTGTGTGTTTATGTGTGTCATTAATTCACCTGGATGACTGAGTCTCAACCTGTCTGCTGGAGTCTAGCTGTGTTAACTTGAAACTAAGTAGCATGCTCAAACACACACACACACACACACACACACACACACACACATGCACACTCACACATGCATGCCAGGAAAATAACACTTGCTTTAATACATGTCCATACACACACACACACACACACACACACCCATAAATAAGCACCAGGAGAATGATGTTTGCTTTAGTACATGTCCACACACACACACACACACACACACACACACACACACACACACCAATTTGTTTACACTTCTAAATGCTTGCCTAAGTGAGCACACACAGGCACCTATTAGTTTAGTCTAGACACAGTAATACACTGCCACTCAAAAGTTTTTCCGAATACTTTGTATTTCCATGTTTTTTTTCCGGTTCGACTACCAGCACACTGAGCTTGTTTAAAGTAATCTAAGATTCAAAACTCTTTGTAAGATCCTTACAACTTTTTTTTTTTTTTTTTGCTAAAAATAGTCCATGTGGAAATGCTGGAATCGTATTCATGCTAATTAAAGCACTGGGTATACGGCCGGTTAGCATCGAAACTTGCATTGCAGACATAACCTTGAAATCTACAAGGTCCCCATGTAGGTGTTCATCAGATATATGTGGAAGAAACACACAGGAAATGGTTAACTTATAAAATGTCCAAACCGCTGACTCATTTTCGGGAGCTGCTGCCACCAGGATTGGATGAATTTCACATACGTGGAAGTCAAAAAAGTCCAAATTTGACTGAATGCTAAAAATGAAAAGTGGAAAAGCATGAAACAGGATAAGTGTGTTGAAAAGATGTCTGGTATAGATAATAAAAAAAAAAACAGAAATCAGCTAGCCATGAAATGCCACTGGCTCAGGAGGTCAGTAGAGGTGAAGCAGGGTTCACCCATGGATGTTCTTCTCTGACTTGTTAAAGTTGGAGAAGCATAGTTTCGAATATTTTCTTTTTCTAGAATGCATGGCTTTTACAATGTGAACGAATGACAGATTATTTTTAAAACCATCTCATAGTTGTCCAACCTAGCCTAAACAATGCCCAGGTGATTTGCTTGATCTGGTTTATCTGGTCCATCTTCTCCTGAAGGGTTGATCTTGTATGGATCCTTGAAATACTTTTGATTTCTGGGATCACTGCACCTGCCCTCTGCATCTTTTGGAAATTCTCTGACAAGGTCATCTAACTCAGTTCCTTCTGATTATAATGATTGCCCATTTTTCCTGCTTCCAACATGACAACTTTGAGAACATACCCTTCGCTTGCTGCCTAGTAGATCTCTCCACTTGGACATTTGCAATTGTAACAAAACAGCCCGTGTAATTCATTTCACTCCACAGAGATTTTCATGTTCTGGCTGATGAGTGTGTATATCATATATTCATATTTACTCCTTTATGTGTTTGTGTCCAATTCATCATGTTTTCCCAGGATTCCGGTGTCTTAACTTAATGTGTCCAAGGAGCGAATTATATTTCAGGAAGCGCTCATTTGTCAAGGCAATCAATGCTTTAACACCCGAAAGACACGAATGCCTATTAATTCTAAAATGAAATGCTCTTCCATTACGAATGCATTAATTCGGTCCATAACAAATCGCTGTCTTTTTTTGCTAAATAATGTCCCTCAAAAAGGACAATAAGGGTTCCAAATCAAATATTTGAACATGAGCCAGATTTCTAATCACTTTCCATATTTTTTTTGAGTTTCCTTTATAGGTTGTTGGTTTTTTTTTCTTCTTCTTCTTCCTTCTCTTCAGCTTATAATACACAAAGCATATTTTTATGTATGAACACAAAGCTGATGGGTTCACTGTATCCAATGGGGGAAAAAAAATCAATGTACTAGAGAAAGCTATGCGATTTAACAGCACACGCGGGACAGTTAGGAGATGAAATACAGGAAGGGTTTGGTAATCAAGGCGCCAGGAATGAGCGAAGCCGGATAAATATGGTACATAATTGCAAGTAGGGCAGCAAAAAGTGTAGCCTATACTATACACTGACATTTCAGTTGTGGAAGAGGATTCCCTTGCGAGATGGATGTGTGATGCAAGAGGCATGATGCAAGATGAAAATAAGATCAAATTTCTCCCCCAAATGTGGGCTGAGACATCAGGCTGATACAAAAAAAAAGAGGAATATGGATTTTTTTTTTTTTTATGAATATTATTGGATTGTATCAGATACATCATAGACCACTGAATAATATATTTATATATATATAAAGCAATGAGCCAAGAGTAGAGTCAGCTGATGTTTACATTTTTTGTAGATTATATCCTTCCTTGTGTATAATTCACAAATACACAATATGGCCAAATGTATTGCTAAGAGTTACATTTGATTTTTTTTTTTTTTTTTTACATAAACCGAGTTGATTACGTAAGAGTCTTGTGACAAAAATGTTAAAAGCAAACATATAGCCATTATAAATCCTAGTACTTTGGATACTTTACATTTAAAGGCAAATCATTTACATTTTCTGCACTGATGGAGTGAAAAAGGTTTTCCAGGTAAAATATTCCCATTCAATCTGCTGTGTATCGAACACGCCAGAGATGAGAAGTAATGAAGTACAAATACTTTGTGAATTGTTTCTTTAGTTTTAATCTATTTGGTGCCTTGATCAATATTGATATTTTCTTTTCATTGTGCACTCTTTTTATCCCATCAGTCTATTTTTGGTGTACCACTGGTGTACAGGGATCCACTGGTATACAGGGATCCACTGATGTACAGAGAACAGAGGCATTCCTGATCACCTGATCATCATCTTTGCTCTGCTTGTATTCTATATGTTGGTTGTTCAGCCTGGATACATTCATCAGATAACTTTCTTTCGGCTTCTCCCGTTAGGGGTCGCCACAGCGGACCATCCGCATGTTTGATTTGGCACATGTTTTTACGCTGAATGCCCTTCCTAAAGCAACCCTCCCCATTTATCCGGGCTTGGGACTGGCACTAAGGCTTGTGCAACCCTAATGGCTGGGGTTGGTTCCCTGACCGGGGATCGAACCCGGGTCGCAGTGGTGAGAGCGCCGCATCCTAACCACTAGACCACCAAGAAACGTTACATTCATTAGATAACAACATTTGAAATTGTTTAGTGTTATATATTAATATGATGTGAGGTCCATTTACCAGCGTGACACTAAAACATGTAGTAGTAATGGCTACTTTTTACTTAAGTTCATGTCAGAGCCCAAACTTCTTTACTTTAACTTGAGTGAAAAAGTGTACTCAGTACTTCAACTTTTACCAGAGTCTTTTAAAACCTGAGTATCTGTACTTCTACTGGATTGAAGGATGTGTGTACTTTTGCCATCTCTGCAAACCGGTCACTGTTGACCGTTGTCATCTTCAGAGTACTTCTTTCGTGGCCAGGTGATACTGCTCAGGGTTAGACTCTTCAAGTTTATTTGAACAGTAGGTTCTTGTGTTGTCTTCTCTGGTGTACTTCAGAGAAGATCAGCTCAGACACAGGTCATAGTTAACCAACCTGGCACATCTATCGATGTTTACTTTCTCTGATAAAGCTACTACAAGAGAGATGAGTGCAAACAGAAAGGAAGGAATCAATCAAGCACAGGAGAATAAGCTCATGAACTTTTCTTTTCTCTTTTTTCTTTTCCTTCAGATTATCTTCGTGTAAATTCTTTCTTTTGCTAGTGATATCTGCATAAATCTGGTGTCCAATGACATCATTAAACTGTTGCATACTTCTATGATGTTGTTTTTCAGTTGTTGGTTGTGGGCAGAGGTGTAAGGAGTTTCATCTACCTGAAAATCATACTTGAGTAAAAGTATAGACACCTAACCTAAGTACAGTAATGAAGTACATTTAATTAAATACTTTACACCACTGGTTTTGGGTGGGTTGTTCCTCTCCTCTTCTTAATATAACATGCTCTTTTAGTTAAGGTCTGCTGATTGATCTTGCCACCTTAAAACATTCCACCTTTTCTCCTTTTGTTGGCAATCAGTTTTGGGTCCACCCAAGTTCCACCTAGTTAGATCGAACACATTTCTCTGAACATTGTTAATTTTTTTTTAAATTCATTATGTTTCTAATATCTTGACTAACATCACCTATAAAGATTAATGAGCCTCTCCCGGGAGCACCCATGCAAGCCCAAGCCATGACATCTTCACCGTGTTTGATTGATGAACTTACATGTTTCGGATCATGAGCAGATCCTTTCTTTCTCCACATTTTGGCCACTTTGCTAAAGGTGATTCTGGGTTGCAGAACTTATTTCTTTATGTATTTTGGGTTTATTTTGTGAATTTGAATCTGTTTTGCTGATTCTTACTGATGATGAGCAGATTGCATCTTGTGGCATGATATCTATATTTCAGCTTCTCGAAGATATCTTTGAATGGTAGAATTTGACACCTTCACCCACGCCCTGTCAAGGTGGTTGGAGAGGATATTGATTGTTGTTTTCGTTTTTTTTTTCCAAAACTTTACCAACTAATGTTAATAATTTTTATAGTTAATTGTGTAACTTTGTAATGGTAGCACTGGTTTCTCTGTACTTTCCCCACACTGTCAGCCATCTTGAATTGTAAGATGCCAGCTACTACAAAACATGCTACCTCAGAGTTTAACCACATGCTGATCAAAACTAGACCATAACCCATTTCATAAACCTTTTCCACATGAGGATTCTTCACAAGACCAAGTTTTGGAGCAGGGACCTTATATGCAAACTTTTGCCAGACACAGTTGGTGAGGAACAGAAATTCCTTCTCTATTTACTTGAAACATTGCCCTGAAATATTTGGATAATTCATGAAAAAATACATTTATAGCACTTTGTGATTTTCAAGTGGTTGGAAGGGATATTGACTATTGCTTTGGGGGTTTCCCCCCGAATCTTTTACAACCTGTTTTTCAGATGTTGACCATTTTCACATCATTCATTCACATGGTTGTTAGTACATTATGGGTTTAATTTGTTTCTATAAAAGGGTTGAATTGGCTGTGCTCAATCTTCTAAAACAAATGCTTTAGATTTTGGCTTGCCTTCCTTTCATAGACAGCTCTCTGTTCTTCGTGTTGGTTTATACTTTTTAAGAACATACACAGTCTTTACATTGGAAATCCAGGATTCAAACCAAGACACGAAATTTTAGATTAAGTAATGGTTTAAACAATCTAGTCAACCTTTTCAACAAGAAATATCTACCCAATATTTATGCTCTTGAAAAACGGGTGGGTTTGAAAAGTAGTGCATCGAACGCTGAAGTCCTGATCTTTTATTTTTTTATTGCAATTCCAAATGTCTTTATTGAATAGTAGAAAGAATTGAATCCCCTTTGAAATTAGTTCCAGTGAACCATCTGCCTTGGCTTGGTAGAACTGCATTAGACACATTTGCTTGAACTAGCTTGTAGACGAAATTTTTGTTTGATCAAAACATGAAAAGTAAAATGTAATGGCTTGCAAATGCAGTGAAAAATCTGGTCCACTACCTGCTGATGGAGAAATCAAGTGGAGTAGAAACCCTGCTAGCACAAGCTGCCTGCTGCAGAGCCACACTGTGGCCGGTCTGTTCCACAGTGGATGGTTGGCCCAGCCAGCAACCTGATTAGAAATATGTTTTTTTTTTTTTTTTTTATCTGGCATGGACATGCCGATCTGCTTACTCTGTGTCTTAATGTATGTGTACAGCTTCATGCAGGAAGGACCAAATGTCAAGAGTCTGTTATTGATTCCAATGTTTAGACAAAAAAAATCTTGAAAACATGTAACACTCAGCAGTGTGTTATTTCCCGAGGCATTTTTGTATGAAGTTTATAGTTGTTTATTTATCCAGAACCCTATTCTTTTTCCTAATTAATGTCTTATTAGAAGCCTTGAAAATGATCCCATTTTATGCAGCATCTAATGATGCTATTGGACTCCATTTGGTCAGAGGGTTTCCGATGTTCTAGAACACCTATAGTTCAAACCACAGGGTTTATATTAATTGTTCGAATATTTAACAGAACATATAGTTGAAACCGAGGCATTTATTTAATGCGCGTGAAAGGAGTCTGCAGGAGTCTAAGTTAGTTGTCCACCCTGAGAAAGTCTTCAGGGCCAACTATGCTTATAGCTCTCATAGGTTTCATCTAAATTCTATTGTGTTCTCGTCATGTTTTATCTCATAATTATGTAGCTACTGCCTTTTCTCATGTACAACTTTGCCAGTGAAGAATACCATTGTGTATCGAGTTGAACATCATCTTTGTAATCTGATTTTAATGCATAATTATCCCATGTTATACATCATCCAATGAGACTACTGGACTAACGTGGGTCAGAAGGTGTTAATCAATGTTCTACAACAACTATAATTCAAAGCAAAACACTGACAGCACCCCAGGCCTCCTCACCTCACCTACATCAATACCTGATTTTATAAGAGGGACTAAATGTGGAAACGAGATTTCAAAAAATGGTCAGGTGTCCACAAACGAAAATCCTGTAGCACTTACATTTTGTCAGGTTTTCTCCAATGGAAAAATGAGTGAAAGAATGATACCAAAAAAAGAAAGAGGAAAAGAGAACGAGAGAGGAGGTGGAAATGAGGGTAGGGCGAAAAGTATGCTGAAACATGTCATGAACAGAATTAGCTTTAGCTGAGTGAGTGCAGGGATTAGGGTGCCTAGAGAAATGGACTCCTGTTTAGACCGGGATTTATTATTTAAACATCATGCTCTTCATTGCCCCCCCAACACACACACACACACACTTACACACACACACACACACACACACACACACACACACGGAGCTGGTATTGATTCTAGAGATTTGCCCACAGGCTTTGGTTGCACGTTCTTGCTTCACCCCAACAACAGTCCTGGGATCTGTCTTATTTTCACTCACACATATATATATATATATATATATATATATATATATATATATATATATATATATATATATATATATACAGTATATATGACATGAGCAAGGCTCACAATCTTGTCCTAGAGGACGGAAAGACAAGGCGAGGGAAATGAGGTGTTTTCCCGTTGAAGTGGACAGGGAGTAAGAGACGTGGGGAACTGTGTGTTGTGCTGATGAGTGAGTAATTGAGAAAACCTCAGTCTAATGACAGTCTGTTTTAGCTGATAGACAGGATGAGATGTATAGCTTTTGGACTACAGTGAAAAATGAGGACTACAGTGGCATCTGTTGTCCTCAAACTGTCTATTATCCTCAAACTATCTATCGTCCTCACAGCATCTATAGTCATCAAAGCATCTATCGTACTCAAACTGTCTATTATCCTGAAACTATCTGTCATCCTCAAAGCATCTATAGTCCTCAAACTATCCATCATCCTCAAACTGTCTATTATCCTAAAACTATCTATTATCCTCAAACTACAGTTGTGTTCAAAATTATTCAACCCCCAATGCTGTAAATGGTTTTAGGGAATTTAGTGTACATTTGTAATTGTATTCAGAATGAAATCCTACAAGGACTTCTTAAAGAACCATATGCAACTAAAATGACATCAATTAGTTTTGTAATACAGTAGTAAATGTTTCTTTTGTGAATTCTTCATTGACATAATTATTCAACCCCTTAAAGACTACCACTCTGAAGAACAGAGGTTCAATGAAGTGTTTTCAATCAGGTATTGAAAACACCTGTGGATATCAGGGAGCAGCAATAAAGCCTAATAAGCACCAATTAGGCAGCTTTAAAATGACTGTGATACTCAGCTCCTTCTAGACATTTACTGGTGTGGTTACAAACATGGTGAGGTCAAGAGAATGGTCCAGGAAGACAAGAGAACAGGTGATTACTCTTCACAGGAAGGGCAATGGCTATAAGAAGATTGCAAAGATGTTAAACATACCAAGAGACACCATAGGAAGCATCATTCGCAAATTCAAGGCAAAGGGCACTGTTGAAACGCTACCTGGTCGTGGCAGAAAGAAGATGCTGACTTCGACTGCTGTGCGCTACCTGAAGCGTAGAGTGGAGAAAAGTCCCCGTGTGACTGCTGAGGAACTGAGAAAAGATTTGTCAGATGTGGGTACTGAAGTTTCTGCTCAGACAATACGGCGCACCCTGCGTAATGAAGGCCTCCATGCCAGAACTCCCAGGCGCACCTTGCTGTCCCCAAAGAATAAGAAGAGTCGACTGCAGTATGCCAAAAGTCATGTGGACAAACCACAGAAGTTTTGGGATAGTGTTCTGTGGACTGATGAAACAAAATTAGAACTGTTTGGGCCCATGGATCAACGCTATGTTTGGAGGAGGAAGAACAAGGCCTATGAAGAAAAGAACACCTTGCCTACTGTGAAGCATGGCGGGGGGTCAATCATGCTTTGGGGCTGTTTTGCTTCTGCAGGTACTGGGAAGCTTCAGCGTGTGCAAGGTACCATGAATTCTCTTCAATACCAGGAGATATTGGATGACAATGTGATGCAGTCCGTCACAAACCTGAGGCTTGGAAGACGTTGGACCTTTCAACAGGACAATGATCCCAAGCATACCTCCAAGTCCACTAGAGCATGGTTGCAGATTAAAGGCTGGAACATTTTGAAGTGGCCATCGCAGTCACCAGACTTAAATCCGATTGAGAACCTCTGGTGGGACTTAAAGAAAGCAGTTGCAGTGCGCAAGCCTAAGAATGTTCAATTCAATTCAATTCATTTTTATTTGTATAGCGCTTTTAACAATGAACATTGTCTCAAAGCAGCTTTACACAGATAATGTGGTGATTAAACATAAATATGTGACTGAACTGGAGGCTTTTGCCCATGATGAATGGGCGAAGATACCCGTAGATCGCTGCAAGACACTTGTGTCAAGCTATGCTTCACGTTTAAAAGCTGTTATAACTGTAAAAGGATGTTGTACTAAGTACTAAGATTGAATGTCACTTGGGGGTTGAATAAAACTGATAATGATGTGAGCTCAGAAAAGACATTTGTGGTTATTTCATTATAAATGTTATGTTATATTTGTCTGACCTACACGTGCCTCTTTGATTTAATTGTAAGCAGGATGACTGAATGATCATAATCAATGTTAAACCGACCAAAACAATCAATTTCAGTGGGGGTTAAATAATTTTGAACACAACTGTATCTATCATCCTCAAAGCATTTATCATCCTCACAGCATCTATAGTCCTCAAACTATCCATCATCCTCAAACTATCTATCATCCTCAAAGCATCTATAGTCTTCAAACTATCCATCATCCTCAAACTATCTATCATCCTCAAAGCATCTATAGTCCTCAAAATATCTATCCTCCTCAAAGCATCTACTATCTTCAAAGCATCTATCGTCCTCAAACTGTCTATTATCCTCAAACTATCTGTCATCCTCACTTCGTCTATAGTCCTCAAACTAGCTATTGTCCTCAAAGCATCTTAGTATTCAAACTATCTATAATCCTCAAACTATCTATCATCCTCAAAGCATCTGTCATCCTCAAACATTGAGAATGCTCAATTGTCCCAGAGCTAATCAGGTGTTCATCAAATTTCCCTAAAGTTTTTTAGGTGTTACAGTTGGAGTGAAAGAACTCAAGTGTCCTGCATAAAACCCTGACCTCAACCATTGACCATCTTTGCCATATACGCCTCAAAATCTAGCTGAAAACCTTCCCAGAAGAGTGGTGTTTAGGAAGGACTAACTCTGGGATGGTGTGTTCAACAAGCACATATGGATATGATGGTCAGGTGTGTATATGTTTAGCCATACAGTCAATGTATGTATTTATGGATGGATATTCAGTGGGCCGTATTTATAGACACATTTCAGTGCTGGGAAGGTGTTTCTCTAGATTTTGGAGTGTGGATGTGGAGATTTGTGCTCATTCAGCCACAAGGCTGACGAATAATAAGGTTGGAAGTCATTTTGTTCATCAAATTTGCAGTGATTTGTGTGATAATTATAATTAGAGCACAAAGCCAGCTCCATGAAGATGTGCTTCACATGGGTTGGAGTGGAAGATCTTCTGCTATAGAGCTCTGATCTGAACCCTATTGAACATCCATGTCCATAACGACAATGTTAATGGTGGAAATGGTGGGATGGGATGTTCCAAAAGCATCCATGAATCTTGTAATCAATTGTCCACAAATGTTTATCTATATACAGTCATCTATATTAATGCTTTATATCTCGTTCATCTGTCATTTAGATCTTTCAGCTTGCTCTTTCGCTATTATGTTGCAAATACCGGTGTTTAAAGGTTGTAGGTCTTCACCGCTTCTATTTATAAAAAAATCTGGCATCTGAGGTGTGAAAATCCTGCTCGCGGTTTGCAGAATCAAAAGTGTGTTCCCAGCGAGTCAGTGGTGTGCAACCCATGTCTGGATATGAATCTCTACAAAGTGACATATCAGCTTAATATTAGCATAACTTTAGATATCGATGTTATACGCTATACATCGAATCGCAGTATGGTCGTCGGGATATTCTCGGTTATTTATAGGTGTCCTACTGTAGCTTCCGTAACACGTAATCACGCTAGCGCCTTGGCAAGTCTGAGTACGCCCTTTGGGCAGGTTGAGACCGATTTTGATCAGAATTACGATGAAATCTTTACACAGTCATTTCAGGTGAGCTTTAGAATCACCCGTAAGCCTTTATATATATTTATATATTTTTTGTCAGCAGGAATAATGGGAAAAGCAAAAGAAAAAAACTCTGCATTACTCAGAATAGTGCTGATGACTTTTGTGCCCTTTGGGCTGCCGCAATCAAGCAGGAAGACACAATAAATCCCCTTCTGTGTTTAATTTGTTCAGCTCATTAAATATTGAGCAAAGTGGTAGATTTGTGTGATTTCCAATCAACTGGCTTCGCTATGGCCTGGGAAATGGCTGTGAGCCTCTAGAACACCGCACTCTCTATGTGCACTCTATCATGTATATGATGTCTGATAATCCAGTAATGCTCCAATTTTGTTTTTAATGATTACTTGGGATGCTTTACAACTTGATATCAAAATTGTGCATGCTGTAGTACTCAATGCTGAAGAATTAAGGGTATTCATGGACATATACATTTCACACCTAGTCCTTCAGTGGTGTCCTACCTGAATCAATCCACCTCTTTATAGCATCATTAGGACACCATGACTTTAGAAATTATCAATCTTACAGAGAAAGGCAGTATAACAGACAGGAATCTCATGCAGTGAGAATGAATGTCATTAGTAAAGAAATGAACACAGTAAAACAAGTCTCCTTTCACTGTAGCCACAGCTGCACCGCAGACATACATCATCTTTAGCAGAAGCATTGATTTTTGCCTCATAAAATGACCCTGGGTATCTGTGCATTTTTGTGTATTGTTTCCGTGCATTATGGTTTTATGTGAAATGCTTCTCTCTCTGTAATGCCATGCGTTGTTATATTGCGTTTTTGTGTAGTATTGATGGTTTTTATATTTGCGACATGATAATGGTGGTATTTAGAGATGGATTAAATCTGGTAAGTCCCAACTGAAGGCCAAGGTACCAAATAAACGGCCCGCCACTGACATGTACACACACACTCTGTATACAGTAATCCCCCGCTTTACCGCGGTTAAAATCTCGTGCCCCGGTGGTTTATCGTGGAATTGCATTTGCCACATAACGTATTAGTTTCGCTGATTTCCCCAGTCTCTCTCAGCTAGCATGATAGACCAGAAAACTTATAGAGAATTGTTTTTATAGCATTTTATGTTGAAATAATGAAATGTATTAATAAAAATATAATTATTAATTATTAAATCAAGTAAAATGTTAATACTTTTCGGTACTGTATACATGAAATAGCATTTCTGAGGTGGCATCTGTTTATCACAGGGTTTTTTTGTTTATCGCAGGAGGTTTTGGAACGTAACATATTCAAAAGAAAAATTATACCCTGGTGGTCTAGTGGTTAGGATGCGGCGCTCTCACCGCTGCGGGCCGGGTTCGATCCCCGGTCAGGGAACCGACCCCAGCCACTCTTAGTGCCGGTCCCAAGCCCGGATAAATGGGGAGGGTGGCGTTAGGAAGGGCATCCAGCGTAAAAACATGTGCCAAATCAAACATGCGGAGGATCCGCTGTGGCGACCCCTAATGGGAGAAGCCGAAAGAAAGTATATTTATATATAAAATATATGTATATATATTTTTTCTTTATTAAAATGGTCATGTATTTGCATCATTTTCCTCACTACACAACAGAACAAAAGACAAAAAATTGCAGTGAACTTTGAGTAAATCAACTAGCCAACAAACAAGTGACATGTCAGAAACATGGTCTTTGTCCATAATCCTGACATTATTACACTATTAAACACTCGTCCTGCACATTTCATCACCGCTCGCTGGAGTGCAGCGATTTGGAATTTTCCTTTTCATCTCCAGTAATAGATGATACTCCACAAATCACACCTTTCCTGTCCTCTGAGACAGAACACTAGCAATACTGAACAAATGTGAAGGCAGAAGAACAGCTGAATCTTCTCTCCTGCTGTCTCTTCCCACTTCTTTTCACTGGAGGAGGTAAATATGGCAACAAAAAAAAAGGATGGAAAAAAACTAAGGTAAAAAAAAGAAAATTCACTCGTTCTGTTAGAAATGAGGAATTTAAGAAGTGATGAAGATCCAATAGGATATATGTAAGTTCCCTGTCTAGCGGTTGCAGATCCACTCTTTTATCACTATGGCAGTGTGTTTTGAATTTTCAGTAGTTAACAGAGGTGGGAAGTAACGAAGTACAAATACTTCGTTACTGTACTTAAGTAGATTTTTTCGTTATCGGTACTTTACTCCACTATTTATTTTTCAGACAACTTTTTACTTTTACTCATTACATTTTTACACAAATATTTGTACTTTTTACTTCTTACATTTTCAAAACAGACTCGTTACTTTAGTTTTAATCCATTGATTTGGTGAAATATTATTTTTTTTATTTTCACCGGTGCCGATTTCAGCCGAACAACCGATTTCCTGTTACTGCGCGTTCAATCCACTGGTGTATAAAGTCCTGACTCTCACTCACCACAGAAGGCAGTAAGAAGTTTGGGGTTAATGTGGATGAGACAGAGGGAGTCAGTGATGTAAACATGACTGAGAACAGACACATTCCTGATCATCATCATCTTTTCTCTGCTTGTGTTCTATATGTGGATCTTCAGCCTGGACACATTCATTAGGTAACAACATTTTTTATTCGTTTTGTATTAATATATATATATATATATATATATATATATTTGGCTGTCAAAATTAAAATTATTTTAAACGGCACGAAATTTTTTCCTTTCTTTACTTAGATATAAAATAAATAAATTAACTCCAGATAAAAATATTTTTAATCAGTAAACTTTTGTTTTATTTCTGAGTCTCAAATCAAACACCAAATCCGCCATGATTCTCACAATTTACCCTCTGGGTGGCGTATTGTGGGTTTTTCCCTCATAATGGCGACACAAACTTAAATTACTGTCTTTATTGATCGTACAGATAAAAACAATACATCATTTAAATCTTTAAAATGTCTATAATTTTATATATATAAGCTTCCTGACTTGACTTGAAGAGGTGCATTTTCTCCGGTATCACTTCATTAACTGTCCGTGTGGAAACATAGCAAAGGCTCTAAATGATGTCCACACGTCTCTGCACTGATATAGCCTTTATATTTAATCACTGTACATATGCTTACATATATATTACATGCTGTACATATGATACATGTTTAACACCTCCAAGCTGCCAGTTTTGGACACCTGAGCAAGCCCTTAACTCACTACTGCTCATTTAGTAAATGAGATCATTAAAAGTTGCTCGGGGTAAACACTTCCAACAGGAAGTGGCTATATCTCGTTATCTTTGTCTCTCTATTTTCTCTATCTAATTGTCTCTGTGTCTCTTTTAGTAAATGTCTCTGTCTCACTGTATATGTCTCTCTCTTGCTGTCTCTCTATTTGTTTCTCACTCTTTCTAAAGCTGTGTCTGTGTCTCTTTGTCTCTTTGTCTTTGTCTCTTTCTTTCCTGCTTATTTACATGTCTAACAAAGTTTTGAGTTTTGAAGTAATGCCATTAGTGATCTATGATGAAAGACTTCCCTGGTTCGATTCTTACCTCTAGTTTTATATTGAACATTATAAGAAGTTTTTAAAAACAGAACAATGAAAGATCATTAAAATTGGTTGCTGGCAAATCATGGTATATCAGTGGTGCAGGTGTTGGAGATGTGGTTCTTGTACCTGAGTCACTTCTCATAGACTTCGAGTTACTGAGAGAATGTACAGGAAGGAGAAGTTTTGACCCTCTACCATCATGATCTAAGAGAAAACACTGGTCTCCTAACTATAGAAAAGCCAAGAGTCCAATAAGCAAAAGCTTGTTTGCCACCCCTGTGGTAGTGTAGTGGTTAGTAATGCAGCCTCTGCTATCTGACTCAACCGGTTCGATTCCTACCCATTAGCTTTCCTTTAAATTGTTTAAAAAGTTTTTAAAAAGAACCAGAAAAGGTCCTAAAAATCAGTTTCATGCAAGAGATCCTGTGGCTCAATTGGAAGAGCTTTACCTCTGGGTTGAGAGGTTGCCGGTTCAAACCCCGGCCAGGGCTCAAAGTTAAGAGTGTGGAAGGTTCTGGTGGCTGTCCTAAGGAAGGTGTCAGAAATGGCTGCGTGGAAGGTTGGATGTGGATGTAAGGAAGGTGTAAGAAATGGCTGCGTGGAAGGTTGGATGTGGACGGTTTCGGAGGGCGTATCCTAAGGCAGGGGGGCAATATCCGGGCATCTGCCCCCCCGGTGTCTGAGAAGCTGAAAACAGGGGGTTATGAAGCAAAAACTTTCAAAAAAGTATCGACTTAGGTTTTTGGCAGAATTTTTCCCTATATATGCAAAACTATCACCCTCACTTTTTCTGAGGCTGTGAAGCAGCAGGTCTTCACAGCCTTTGTTTACAGTCAACTAGCCCATTGCTCACCAGACACTACTTTCCACACAGCTTACCCAGTGTGGGGACAAGCCAGATTTGAACCAGCAACCTCTGAGCTCAGAGGCAAGGCTTTTCCCACAAAGCCATCAAGTCCCACAACATACCTTCTTTTTTTGGGGGGGGTTTATCCTTCGTTTCACGCTTCAAAACAAGAAATTCAGACAAGACAGAAACACAGTAAGCAGGATTCAAACCCTGAACCCCACCAACAGCGAAAGACGAGTCTTAACCCACTGAACCATCAGGAAGGACCGGCTGCAACAATTGTTTAGAGCAGGTCTATCTTTTCTTTCAAACCATCAACACAAGACTATAATGCTAAAGACAGACAAAGGAAGCAAACCCATAATGTGACTAGCAGGGACAAAGCAGGATTCGAACCCTGATTCACACCATTAGCAAGGTACCAGCATTAACCCACTGAACCATCAGGAAGGACAAGCTGGAAAGCTTGTTTAGAGTAGATCTTTCTTTTCAGACCATCAGCACAAGAATTTAATAGTAAAGAAAGATGTAGGAAGCGAGTACAGATGTAAATAGCACAAGTTGAACCCACATTGTAAATAACAGGAAGAAAGCAGGATTCGAACCATGATCCCCACCACCAACAAGATACCCCCCTTAACCCGTTGAACCATTGGTGAGGACAGGCTAGGAAGCTTATTTAGAGCAGGTCTATCTTTCTTTTCAACCCATTAAAAAATATATCACTAAAGAAAGATGTAGGAAGTGAATCCTGATCATGACTGGTAGACAGAAAGCAGGATTCGAACCCTGAACCCTAAGAAAAGCAAGACACCTGATTTAACCCACTGAACCATCAGGGAAGACAGGCCTGGAAGGTTGTTTAGAGCAGGTCTAGCTACCTTAAAACCATCAACACAAGAATATAAAGCTAAAGAAAGATTTAGGAAGCAGGAACATAAACTACATCACAACTAGCAGGCAGAAAGCAGGATTCAAACCCTGATCCTCACCATCAGCAAGGCACCAGCCTTAACCCACTGAACCATGGAAGAGATCAGACTAGAAGCATGTTAAATGAGGCACAAGCCTTAAACCACTAAGCGACCATTGCTGAAAAGCATGTGTGCTTTTTGGAGGGTTGGTACTTAGTTTCATGCCAGCGCAGTAAGAAAGAAGGCATGTAGGACTTGCTTTGAAACCTTATCAGCAGCGTGGACTATATTAAGGACCATGTTCAGGCACAAGCCTTAACCCACTGAGCTACCCCAGAAGTGCCTTTTTTTTGGTGGAGTTATCGTTCATTAAAAACTAATCAAGATATTAATCCAACACGGAAAGGACAGAATTGAAATGTTTTTAGAGGGGACAAGGTCCAGAAGTTTTATTTACCAACACAGCAACCAGCTCAACCAGGAATCAAACCCTCAAACTCATCCATGTGGGGATACTGAGATTAACCCACTAGGCTATCACATCTATCTATCTATCTAGCTATGATGTGAGGTCCAGTTAACAGCTAAAACAGGTAGCAGTAATAATTACTTTTTACTTAAGTACATGTCAGAGCTAAGACTTCTTTACTTTCACTTAAGTAAAAAAGTTTAATCAGTACTTTTACCCGAGTATTTTAAAACATGAGTATCTGTACTTCTACTTAAGTAAAGGGTGTGTGTACTTTTGCCACCTCTGGTAGTTAATGATTCTCTGGTCCAAAGTCTTTCTGATATGCTGCTCTGATCTGAAGGCCGTATGTACTGCAATTATCCTCTTGACCTCACTTTTTCTATAAGTCACAAATGAGAAATTCCGACACGTATTGCTTTTGGGCTGGCATTCAAGAATTGGTGACTAAATCTAATTATGTGTCATTTAACGCACACTCAAACACAGTACTGAAGCAGGGGCTATTAAGAGTCATTGGTTTTACATTAATATTTTTGTATATTGCATTTAGCTACCAACTGCTGCATTTAACTACCATACTGTGATGAATTTAATACCATAAGCTGATATCACATACATCAGAATCATATGTAACTAAAACATGCCTGTGTTTTAGGCAAACTTTACCACAAACGCCAAATTCCCACCTAGCATGCTTTTTCGTTGCAAAGTTCCAGATCCGAAAACCGATGTGGCCGTTTCCGACATTAAAGCCTCCATCCTCATTAATGCGCCCTTAACCATAGATCCATTCCAATATTTAGTTACACAGTTTTTCTTTTATTTTTCCTGTTTATCTGTCCCTGTCTCTCTGAAAAGCAATACAGTTTTTTTTTTGGATCCATACTCTGTGCTTCGTCACTCAAGAGAGTGAGAGATAACAAGATATTCTTCCAAGTCCTCCCATGTTGCTGACCCCATGACTTCACTTCGTTGGAGAATGGTGGGATTCTGACAGCTTGGCTGAGCACTGAGGAGAATTCTGCAAGTTGGAAATGGAGAATGAGAGTCACGGTGAAATAAAAATGCCCCTTTGCACAATCAATTCTGACTGTCTGTAGGGTTGTGTGTATGTGTGTCTATATATTTATATATATATACATACAGTGGAAACACAATACTCACGAAATTGATACTCGCAACCTCGATAGAGACTTTTTATTGGAACCGGAGTAACTCTGAAAAAACTGAGTTCAAAATAACATTTCAAAACAGAGTTTGTACTAATAAATTACAAAAAAAAGTTTTACAAACCATTTTATTATTGTATTATTCATTTAAAGTGGTAAATTAAACACTTATGACAAGTAATTCACAATTCATGTTGAGTTTTCACTACAGTACATGTACAATTTTCCTTGAAAAAGGAACCATCAAAAGGAGAGTAAAAACCTCGCCATTTTTTGTTTCTTACGACGGGTCATAGAACGTAACCCCCGCGAGTATTGAGGTTGCCCCGTATGTATGTAAGTGAGGAAAATAAGTATTTGAACACCCTGCTATTTTGCAAGTTCTCCCACTTAGAAATCATGAAGGGGTCTGAAATTGTCATCATAGGTGCATGTCCACTGTGAGAGACATAATCTAAAAAAAAAAAATCCAGAAATCACAATGTATGATTTTTAAACTATTTATTTGTATGATACAGCTGCAAATAAGTATTTGAAGACCTGTCTATCAGCTAGAATTCTGACCCTCAAAGACCTGTTAGTCTGCCTTTAAAATGTCCACCTCCACTACATTTATTATCCTAAATTAGATGCACCTGTTTGAGGTCGTTAGCTGCATAAAGACACCTGTCCACCCCATACAATCAGTAAGAATCCAACTACTAACATGGCCAAGACCAAAGAGCTGTATATATATATATATATATATATATATATATATATATATATATATATATATATATATATGTTCAGTGAGGAAAATAAGTATTTGAACACCCTGCTATTTTGCAAGTGAAGCTGAAATTGTCATCGTAGGTGCATGGCCCCTGTGAGAGACATATTCTAAAAAAAAATCCAGAAATCACAATATATGATTTTTTAACTATTTATTTGTATGATACAGCTGCAAATAGGTTAAGATTGAAAGTCAGGCTGCATTTTTTTTAACGGGTACCAGGTATTTTTTGGAGATGGGTTCAAGTGAGAGAACTTTTTTATTTTTATTTTGCGGAAACATTTATAACCCAAATGTAACCGTATCCAAATGAGAAACATGAAGTATTATTATTTACTGGATTACAGGAAATACAATACTTTGGGGTATGGAGTTACTGGAAAATTGTCTATTTCTCCATTGTGCTTACCAACAATAGAAGCATGACTCTGCAATACTAATGACAAAAGAGTAAACCAAAGGCTCATCTCAGTTTGCTTGTGAATTTTGTACACACCACCTTGCACACTGTTGCGGTATAAAAAAAAAGATAAATTAAATTCATGGAGTTTAGCTTTGGCAGATGAAGTTACAGTGTGAGAAATCTGATCTCTGTCGAGGTTTCCACAGCCCTTTAAAGTGCAGCCTCATTAAAGTGTCTAAAAGCCCAGAGACCTTGTTCGGAGCAGACGTGTTTCCAGCCTGTCTGCTTGCCGGATCGAGTGATACTGTGGAAGAAGAGGAAAAAAAAGATGGCTGGTGAAGGAAATTGTGTTGTATGTCAGCTCTTTAAATACCAAGCATGTCATGCGAGCAGAGGCTGGAAACAGCCTGGCCACATTTGCCCTTTTCATAAAGTCTGCACCACAACTGGTAGATCGCAACAGGAGATTTCGAGGTGCGAGCGTAAAATAAAACAGATCGGAATCTCCACGTAAAAGATGCGCCAGTTTGCAGATGGAATCCAGTCAATCAACGTGTAGAAAGCTTTCATTTATTCCCCTCATTGTGAGGAATAACACTCCCATGACACATCCAGAATATACAGGTGTGTGTGTTTTCAAGGTAGCGGTTGTTGTTTTTTTTTCCAGGGTTTAGAGCGAGTTTCATCAATTCGCTCTTATTGACACTTACACAATTTGGAGTGACTGGCAGCTTGGATGCTGTGGGTACCTAAGCCTTTTGGCATTGGCACAACAAAACTTATAAGCCCTTAAACCTTATAAGATTCCTCTTGGGTAAATTCTGCTGTCAGTGAGTTTTTCAGACAAAAGATGAGATTGTCAGTCAAAGCAATAATAGAGGGAGCTGGCTGAAATAAAATGAATGCCACGGACATACAGTCACTTGAATCTCCAGGCCAATATATTCATATTCTGTGCCTTCTGTAACTGTCAGAGTTCTTTTTTTACCAAGTTTACCCTTAAAGCCAACATCCACAGTATTTACATTTACATCAATGCCATTTGGCAGACGCCTTTATCTAGAGACTTTTATCTCATTCATACAACAGAGCAGCTTCAGGGTTCTTGTTTAGGAGCTCAGGACTGGCAGCTTGGTGTGGCTTGGATTTGAACCCACTACCTTAGAATCCAAAGTCCAATGCCTTAACCTCCTCTGCTTGCTTTTTAGTGGGGGTGCACATGTGTTTTAAGTATGACTGGGGTGCACTAGTGTTTTAAGTATGACAGTATCTGGATTGCATTCAGATTAAAATATGGTTCAAGAGGAAGGTTAGTGGGTAGGACTTTAAATAGATCTGTTCCTCTAAAGGAAATACATCCGAACATGAAATTGGTAGAGTATTCTGATAAAAAGCAATTTTAGGAACAAAGCTAGAAACTTCTAAACAAGCAAAGGTGGAAAGTAACGAATTACATTGACTTGCATTACTTTAATTGAGTCTGGTTTTTTTTTTTAGTTCTTTTGTACTACTTTTTAAAGTTTAAGTTTGTTTTGTTTGAAGTTTTTGAACTATGTTTTAAATCATATTTGCTAACGAGTAAGAAATAATGCAAGAGGGAAAAAAAGGGGCCCCAGAAACTACTGCACTGAGAACAAACTGAACTCAAAAGAAGGAAAAATGCAGACGGACAAGACAGACGGCAGTGATGCAGACTCTGCTGAAAGCGAAATGGCGGCGAATCAAGAGTTGTTCGATGCGTTTAATGCGTTCGCTCCCTGTCTGAATTTTGGATCTGCAATTGCAATTTCTCTCATATCATAAGATGACGTTATAACAATGGATTGTTTTTTGTTGCGAAAGTGCAGAACTTGCGTTAGATTCGAGTCATGGATTGTAGTGTTTTTATTTTTTATTATTTAATTTATTTCTTTGTTATTGTACTTCCAGTTGAAAAGGTGTTCCTTCAATTAAAAACAACTATATTTAAGATCCGTATCTTCTTGTCCTCTTTGTCCTACACTACAGTCTCCCGCCCCTGTTTAAAAAGTTTCACCTCTACCTTGAACCACTTATTCCTTTTCTTGTGTAAATTGTACTTAAGTAAAATTTCATTTAAGTAACGGTACTTGTCCTTGAGTTGAATATTTTTTTTTATGAAGAACTACTGTAAGTTGAGTAGAACCATTATCAGAGCGGCATTTCAGGTTCAAGGCTCTGAGCCAGAACGAGGCTGAGAACAGAAAGATCGGTCATTATGTTTAAACCAGAGCGCATACTGTAAATCACAGGGTAATAACAAGTTCTAAAAGCTTCTCTCGGTAAATCCAGAGAAGGTAACAGGTTTAGGCTGGAACAGCACCTGTTATAGTGATGGAAAACTACTCAGCCATACATAGCTACAGGTCCTCTAATTGATTACATGGCAACGGAGATGGAACACTTTGAATGGATAACATAGAGGGAGACCAGACCTGGTTGGAAGAATGAGTGGTGAATGAAGTAAAAAGCCCCCACAACTACATCATTGGCACTGTGAAGGGCAGAAAGTGTGATCTATGCTGAGATGGTGAGCATAGTAACAAACAAATGGTCTAGGTTCACTAACCTGAAAAAAATGTATATGGTATCAGTGTGTATGGTCTTTTCCCAGCTTTCAACACACACAGCAAAACACCCAACTGCAGATGCCATTTGAAGCATTAATCCTAACATACCCGCTCGCTCTCTCCTTCCTTAAGCATCACTTATCAATCTAGTTTATATTCTTATTATCTATCCTTACTTATATCATGGTGAGGCTGTGTGATTTGCAAAGCTTTGATATTCTGTTGTGTAAAATGCCGCAGACTGAAAGTGGTATTTTTTCCAATAACAAAAGCGAACAATGAACACAAAAGGGGAAGAGGCATATTAAAATAAAAACAAATAATGCACAACAGCAGGGTGATCTGATACGGTGAAAAGATGGTGGAAGATTCAATCACTCTAGCAGAGACGGTTGTAAAGCTTAGAGAGGGAAAAAAATGTCTGGCGGGAAAGTCAGGAGGAACTTTGAGAGCAACATGATCGGGGTACAAATGATTGTGACTAGCTTCAGTGCTTCACTACAAAGAAGTGTTCTGCAGTGAAAATTTTGAATTGCACAAGTCAATTCTGAATTTCAATTGATTCTCTAAAGCTTTTTATCGACAGTACATGCCCTTACTGGCCATTTGAAGCATATAAATCAGTGGTTCTCAACCTGGGGTTCGGTGAGTCAGTCTCAGGGATTCGGTGGAGGTCAAGACACACACCCGACTCGTGATTCGTGATGACACGCCCCGCTTGTCCATCATTGGAAGGGTTCGGTGGATGCGCATATGAAACTGGTGGGGGTCAGTACCTCCAACAAGGTTAAGAACCACTGATATAAATATTGGATTGCAATCCTCATGCAATCCTCCGAAGGTTAATGGTTAAGGTTTTGGGTTGCTGATCAAAAGGTCTATGTTTAAGACAAGTTTAAGCCTTGGAACTACCAAGCTGCGACTGTTGGAGCCCTTGTGTAAGGCCCTTATGATGACTGACCCTGCGCTCTGACCCCCGCTTCCTAACATTGCTGGGATATACAAAGAGCAAATTTCAATATGACATGTATAAAGCACCTTTTTTCCTTTCAATCAGCCAATCAACCAATCATGTGGCCGCAGCACAATAAATAGAGAAATGCCAATATGGGTTAAGATTGTCAGGGAACAATAATGTCAATCATCATGGATAGCATTTGGCACATACTATCATCCAGAGCAACTTATAAATATCTCTTACATTTAAGCAGCCACAGGTTAAGAACCTTGCTTAAGGTCCCAGGTGGGGGTTTAAACCCCCTGGGATTTGAACTCATGACCTTCCAAACAGAAGTGCAACGTCCCAACAAACTGGGCTTGCGTTCTCACTGAATGGTGCGAAAAAATAAAAAATATATTTAGTAAGCATATTGACTATATACGGAAAGACGTCATAGCATGGAATCAAGATAGGGAGGTGGTAGCTCACTGGTTAAAGCTCTGGGTTACTGATAGGAAGGTCAGAGTTTCAAGCACTGGTATCGGCAAGCTGCCACCCTTGGGGCCCTTGAGCAAGGCCCTTAACCCTCTGTGCTCCAGGGGAGGCAGCCCTACATGTCATACCTTTAGTCAGAGGTGGCAAAAGTACACACACCCTTTACTTAAGTAGAAGTACAGATACTCATGTTTTAAAATACTCGGGTAAAAGTACTGATTAAACTTTTTTACTTAAGTGAAAGTAAAGAAGTCTTAGCTCTGACATGTACTTAAGTAAAAAGTAATTATTACTGCTACCTGTTTTAGCTGTTAACTGGACCTCACATCATAGATAGATAGATAGATGTGATAGCCTAGTGGGTTAATGTCAGTATCCCCACAAGGATGAGTTTGAGAGTTTGATTCCTGGTCGAGCTGGTTGCTGTGTTGGTAAGTAAAACTTCTGGACCTTGTCCCCTCTAAAAACATTTCAATTCTGTCCTTTCCGTGTTGGATTAATTTCCTGGTCTTTAATGAAAGATAACTCCACCAAAAAAAGGCACTTCTGTGGTAGCTCAGTGGGTTAAGGCTTGCGCCTCAACATGGTCCTTAATATAGTCCACGCTGGTGATAAGGTTTCAAAGCCAGTCCTACATGCCTTCTTTCTTACTGCGCTGGCATGAAACAAAGTATGAACCCTCCAAAAAGCACACATGCTTTTCAGCAAAGGTCGCTTAGTGGTTTAAGGCTTGTGCCTCATCTAAACATGCTTCCCAGTCTGATCTCTTCCATGGTTCAGTGGGTTAAGGCTGGTGCCTCGCTGATGGTGAGGATCAGGGTATGAATCCTGCTTTCTGCCTGCTAGTTGCGATGTAGTTTATGTTCCTGCTTCCTAAATCTTTCTTTACCTTTATGGTCTTGTGTTGATGGTTTAAAGGTAGATAGACCTGCTCTAAACAATCTTCCTGACCTGTCTTCCCTGATGGTTCAGTGGGTTAAATCAGGCTTCTTGCTTTTGGTGGTGTTCAGTGTTCGGGGTTCGAATCCTGCTTTCTGTCTACCAGTCACGATCAGGATTCACTTCCTACATCTTACTTTAGCGATATATTTTTGTTTTTAATAGGTTAAAAAAAAAATAGACCTGCTCTAAACAAACTTCCTGGCTTGTCTTCCCTGATGGTTCAGTGGGTTAAATCAGGTTTCTTGCTTTTGGTGGGGTTCAGGGTTCGGGGTTCAAATCCTGCTTTCTTTCTGCTAGTCACGATCAGGATTCACTTCCTACATCTTTCTTTAGCGATATATTTTTGGTTTTAATAGGTTAAAAAGAAAAATAGACCTGCTCTAAATAAGCTTCATGCCCTATCCTCACCAATGGTTCAATGGGTTAAGGTTGGTATCCCGCTGGTGGTGGGGATCATGGTTCGAATCCTGCTTTCTTCCTGTTATTTACAATGTGGGTTCAACTTGTGCTACTTACATCAGTATTCGCTTCCTACATCAGTGTTAAATTCTTGTGTTGATGGTTTAAAAAGAATGATAGACCTGCTCTAATCAAGCTTCCCATCCTGTTTTTTCTGCTGGCTTAGTGGGTTAAGGCTGGTACTTTGCTAATGTTGGTGGTCAGGGTTCAAACCTGGCTTTCTGTCTGCTAGTCATGAGGTAGGTTATATTCCTGATTCCTACATCTTCATATTCTTGTTTTGATGGGTCAAAAAGAAAGATAGATCTTCTCTAAACCAGCTTGTCCTTCCTGATGGTTCAGTGGGTAATGCTGGTGCCTCGCTAATGGTGTGAATCAGGGTTCGAATCCTGCTTTGTCCCTGCTAGTCAAGATGTGATTTTGCTTCCTATGTCTGTCTTTAGCATTATATTCTTGTGTTGATGGTTCGAAAGAAAAGATAGACCTGCTCTAAACAATTATTGCAGCCGGTCCTTCCCGATGGTTCAGTGGGTTAAGACGGGTATTTCGCTGTTGGTGGGGTCCAGGGTTCGAATCCTGCTTTCTGTGTTTCTGTCTGGTCTGAATTTCTTGTTTTGAAGCATGAAACGAAGGATAAACCCCCAAAAAAAAGAAGGTGTGTTGTGGGACTTGATGGCTTTGTGATAAAAGCCTTGCCTCTGAGCTCAGAGGTTGCTGGTTCGAATCTGGCTTGTCCCCACACTTGGTAAGCTGTGTGGAAAGTAGTGTCTGGTGAGCAATGAGGCAGTTGACTGTGAGCAATGAGGTAGTTGACTGTAAACAAAGGCTGTGCAGACCTGCTGCTTCACAGCCTCAAAAAAAGTGAGGGTGATAGGTTTTTGGCAGAATTTTTCCCTATATATGCAAAACTAAGTCGATACTTTTTTGAACATTTTTGCTTCATAACCCCCTGTTTTCAGCTTCTCAGACACCGGGGGGGGGCAGATGCCCGGATATTGCCCCCCTGCTTCAGGATATGCCCTCCGAAACCACCCAGATGCAACCTTCCACGCAGCCATTTCTGACACCTTCCTTACTACAGACACCGGAACCTTCCACATTCTTAACTTTGAGCCCTGGCCGGGGTTTGAACCGGCAACCTCTCAACCCAGAGGTAAAGCTCTTCCAATTGAGCCACAGGATCTCCTGCAGGAACCTGATTTTTAGGACCTTTTCTGGTTCTTTTTAAAAACTTTTTAAACAATTTAAAGGAAAGCTAAGGGGTAGGAATCGAACCGGGTGAGTCAGATAGCAGAGGCCACACTACTAACCACTACACTACCACATGGGTGGCAAACAAGCCTTTGCTTATTGGACTCTTGGCTTTTCTATAGTTAGGAGACCAGCGTTTTCTCTTAGATCAAGTACAGATATTTGTGTAAAAATGTAATGAGTAAAAGTTGTCTGAAAAATAAATAGTGGAGTAAAGTACTGATACCGAAAAAATCTACTTAAGTACAGTAACGAAGTATTACTTCCCAGCTCTGCCTTTAGTCCCACACTTTGAGAACCACTGATTTAGTGTATTTTATATTGAGATTCATAAATTAAGCAATAAACCAAATGATTAAAGCTGACACTACCCTGTTCTCTAATCTTGTTAGCTCAGATCTGACTTGGATTGTGCAAATGCTATTTCATTTCCTGCTAAAAGACAATAGAATTGTGGCCATGTATCTTGATGTGTATCATTGCAGCATCTGTTTCTATTTAAGGCATTTAAGTTTGGAACTCCTCTGTGTGTCTTTTGATTTTTCACTTCGGTGTCCAATTCAAATGTCTACTCGATGTCATCGATGAAGGGGAAAATTTTTTTTTAAGAACTGGAGATATAGATACATTTTTCTGGTTAATTATTAGTTAATGTATTTAAACATCAGAAACAACATTTGTTGTGCATTTTTTGGCCCAAAACTAATTCAAACCTAGAATAGAGCAGTTCCATCCATGTACATTCATGTTGGTATCATCATGAATGACCTCAAAGAACCCGAAGCCACTCTCCAATGATCTTGTAAAAAGTCAAACTTATTATAAGACCAAAGGAGGATTAGTTTTTTTTTTGTAATGGGTCCAAACATAAGAACTTGGGTCCCTAGAATGCTTTCACGTGGTGTCCTTTATCCTGGGGAGCTATTTTCTGTTTCCTGTAGGCCTAATATTTAGGCTAGTTATTATGCTCCTTATCAGTTATTTCATGTTGGAGCATAGAAATGCAACTGTGTGGGACAGCAAGGGTTCCAGGGTTGCTGAAAAACCGTAGCCTTCCTGTAATTTGAGCAAAAAGAAATTGTGTGTGAGTGAGTGTGTCTGTGCATGTGTGGTTGACATGATGCTCTCTGTCTGAATCTTCCAATAACTGAGATCTTATTGAGATCAGAATGAGAGTGTGCAGTGGCAGTGCAGGGACAAATAAAGGAAATTTCCCACTGACATATACACACACACACACACTCACACTCACACACCAACACTCACAAAGGTCAATAAAACTTCTGCGTACAATTGTGCTGCAGGGACCTACTCATTAAGAAATAAGTGCATCAACCATCAAGGGTTCATGTGAGACCATTAGCTCATGCAGAGAGTAAATACACTCCATCCTCAAATCATAAAATCATCGACTTCTATTTCAAACTCGGCTTTTGGTCATATTTTCATGCTGATTCATGGTTCTATTGCTTCTGTCAATGCGGTAATCAAAGCAGTGAGAAAACCCTGGACATAGCTTTCTTCTCATTTCTGTTCTAATTCCACAAGCCTGACTGAAATCTTTATTGTGTTTTTACTAATGAGTGTTATTCCTTTATATGAGTGCTTTTAAAGAAAATAAATAGCAAGTGTAATATATAATATGTGTCTCCACTTTTTAATAATGAACTGGAAGATGATTGGGTATGAAGGGGTAAGCAGGTCTTCCTATTGGCTGGATATTTCTTTGTGCTAGGTGCCTCCCCTGCTACACTAATGAGTTCATGTGGTGTAAACTCAGCGCTAAGTGTGATTGGCCATTTAAATGGACCTTTGGCTAAAGTTTTCTGTCAGTGATGAGTGGTATATCATGAGCAACAGCATATATTCAGTAGCAAGAAAAGTGCTAGGTACTATGAGGTGGTATCAAAAAGTTACGAAAAGTTGTATGAAAGAATCTTTAAGTTCAATGTCCATAAGCTTGTTCCTTATAATTGTAACTTTATCCCTAATAAACGAGCCAACGGCAACTGCGGTGAGGAAAAACTCCTCAGAAACCTTGGGAAGAACCAAATTCAAAAGGGAACCCATCTTTACCTGGATGGCACCGCATGTCCATTCATTACAGGTCCATCATTGTTGGGGTGTGCTGTTTAGTGAAGGTGCAAAATTGTTCAGGCAGAGAGAGGTCCTAAATGACAAATGGGAAAGAAAACCATGTAGGATAAGGAATGAATATAATGGACAGACTAAAAGAGGAGGTTATTATGGTGTAAACCTTCCAACATGCTACACTATTTGGACCAAAGTCTGTGAACTTCCAAGCATAAGAATGGTATATGCACCCCATTCTACATGAACTTAAAAATCTGAACTTCTGGGAAGATGTTCCACTAGATTTTGTGTCCTTATGGCGATTTGTCCTCATTCAGTCACAAAAAAGGGGTTTGTAAAGATCACACTTTACAAATGAGGTGAGCAGTGAGCATTTCAATACTTCCAAACAGGGTTGAGGTTCAGAGCTGTACAGCTGGAGATCATCCATTCCAAATCTTCATGGACTGGCTTTGTGCATTGTCATGCAGGAACTGGTTTGGATCTCCTCATTTAAGTATAGAGAAGATTTCATTCTAGACCATCCAAATACATGATATACAACTGTATGAGCATGTAATCTTCTCTTCAAGGTACCTGTGTTAGTGCTTTTCCACTCTGAGAAGGTTAGTCTGAAATAGTGTCTATTTATTTACAAATGTCTGTATCGTTCCATATGGTCATGCTGACACTGCAACAATGTCTTTCCAAATCTTGTGGTTGGCTTTACATCCCAGGAGTAACTAATATTTTATATATATATATATATATATATATATATATATATATATATATATATATATATATATATATATATATAGGGAACTTCATTTCGGGTTCTAAATGCATTCCCCGAGACGGTATAGCTGAGCGTGAAAAAAAAAAAACAAAGGCAAGGAAATGAGTAAATGCAGCTGTCAGTCATGACTGCCTCTCAAAGCAACGCTCTCTGTTTTGTGGATGATTCATCAGAGAAAGTGTTGCAGACATGGCTGGATTGTGTAGTCTGGGATTGAATTTTCTGAAAAGTAAAGTGTTTTTTTTTTTTTTTTTTTTTTTTGCATAGTGCTAAATGAGTTGGCCAAGTGTAAATGAGTTTCCCAAGATGGATGAGGGACCAGTCAGAGCAACAGGTTGCTTGGGGCTTAGATTTTTATTACCAGGTGCATAAGAACGACAATCAAACAAAATATATTTTTTCGAGATATAATTTGTATTTTCTTAATTTTCACAATTTTTTTCAACAATTGTCTCAATTGTGATATTTTTCTTTTAAATGGTAACACAAAAACAACTAAATGACTAAATACCTGATTTCAAATTGTTGGAATTAGTCATAGACACAAAACAACACCAGTGGGATGTCACTAGGAGTGAATTCTCAAGAATCAAATCTATCCAAATGAAAAATGGTTTGGTTCTGACCTGGCTTTATGTCTGCCCTGGGAGGAAGACGTCTACCAAACACAGCAGGAAAAACTACCCTAATGATGTTTGATAGCTTTCTAGCAAAAGTTTCTTTTCTCATGATTTGATCAGGTTTTTTTACAGTCACATTTATGATGCTTATTTAAGATTGAAATTTTACCAAAACACAGCAAGATTGTGTATAAAATCAGGACAGGATTTTAGAAAGATTTTAAAAAATGTAATATATAATTTTTACATTATATATTAACAGATATTAATATATTAAAACAGAGTAAAATGAGTGAACATTATATATCTATATATTACACTATATATATATATATATATATATATATATATATATATATATATATTAGTGATGTGCATCTTCATACCTGAGGCCGATGCGATTCTCGGTGCATAGCAGAGGATACAATACATGAAAGATACATATGTAGCTACCGATGCGATACGATTTCCCCCAATTATGGTGCAGTGCGAGCCGATTTCGATTTCATTCACCACGATGCGAATTAATGCAATGGAAAATAAATGATGGTTCACTTTTATGTTTTTGATTCAGACAGACAGCAAATCATCAATTTTTATTTGTATAGCGCTTTTAACAATGAACATTGTCTCAAAGCAGCTTTACACAGATAATGTGGTGATTAAATGTAAATATGTTCTTTGTAAGTATGTTTGTCCCTGATGAGCAACTGTGGCAAGGAAAAACTCCCCGAGATGGCATAAGGAAGAAACCTTGAGAGGAACCAGACTCAAGAGGGAACCCATCCTCATCTGGGTTGCACCAAATGTCCATTTAAAGCATATATACAAAGTTGCGGGGTACAGTGATGATGATCAGAAGCAAACTGCACTCCGGAGTTAGTGCAGCAGACCGCCAAAACCAACTACAGTCCAATCCGTCCTCAAAAGCACCCGTTCTACTCCGGAATTATATGGAACCACCCAACGTGTTGATGAGAGACCGTCCCAAGCTGCACTTAAGTGCCTTATGAATTCGGACGCATGGGACCAGATGTTATTTTCTGTTGTCTCCAGGAAGATGCAGCTCTACCTCTGCCATGTTAATCTGTATTCTATGTGACTCGCCTCGGCCTCCGTAGTGTCATGATACGTCGTATTCACGTAGCATAAAGGAATGCGCTTGAGAAACAGTCTAGTGAGGAGAATTCGATCCATATATATTAAATATTGGTCACAAAATTATTGATCTCTTTCTAAATAATAAAAGTATAGCAACATAAAACACATCACAAAATAAACATCTGTAGATATTCATTTAAATATATGAATTTAAATACCTTTTTTATATGTAATGATAAGAAAAAAAAAAATCAAGTCGCATAACCTGTTAGAAACCGACAGTAAAGGAGTCGCATGTAGTTTAGTGAAAACGCAACACAACATAAATATCTGTAAATATTTATTTAAATATATGAATTTAACTTAAAACTGAACTACATGCGACTCCTCTACTGTCGGTTTCGAACAGGTTATGTGACTTGATTTTTTTGACAGTCAGTCTCTTATCATTACTTCCTTTTCTGGTTGCGTCAAACAGCATTAGCTTTCAAAGGCTTCTCTCTGTGTGAGTGCGTGTGTGTGTGTGTGTGTGTACATTTATGGACCTTCTTTTGTTGGATAGAACTAGGAAAACTCAGGATGCACCAAGCAGAAAAATCTTCTAAAATAACCCATTTATTTTACATTTATATTTAAATAATAATACATTTGATCAATTATTTTTTAGAGATTATTGGCTTAATCTCCCATTACTAAACATAGAATAGAATCTTCCCAGAATAGTGGAGCTTCAGATAACAGTAAATGAAGGTTAAATGTGGAATGGGATGTTCGAGAGTACATACCAATCTGCTACAAAGATCATGTATTAGCCTGCTATCAGTAAGTATTGATGATGACTTCTCCATGGGCACAGTTTGGTGTTTTGCAGTGATTCAGTTTAGGGCTTATAAATCATTCCTAACTGTGCTTTAATGTTTCTCTGCAAATGGAATAGCATGCAGCTACGTGTGGTAGTGGTGGCTTGGTAGGTGAGATCATATGTCTTATTGGAAGGTTGTGAGTTCAAATCCCAGTACAGCCAAGCTGCTATAAATGGGCTTTTGGGAAACGCCATTACGCATTACTGCATAAACACGATAATTGTGAGTCGCTCTGGAAAAGGGCATCTGCCAAATTTCATAAATGCAAATGTGAACGTTTTAGATGAACCAGATGACACAAGCTGTGAAAAGATAAATAAATGTTGTAAGTTTGTCTTCTAACAAGACAATAGCCCCTATTTACTGTTATTGGAACCTCCATTCTTCTAGAAAGAGTTTCCACTAGATTTTGGAGTGTACACTAATTTCATTCATCTGTAATCTCTTTCTGGAAGCTGATGTTTACTAGATCTTCTACACACGACACACATGGTCAAATCCATAATCCCAGTAAAGACTGTTTGACTGTTCTGGATCCTGTGCTGTGTTTTTACTGACACACTGGGGTGAGCACAATCTCCTGATCAGCATACAGCATACAACCTTCATTGCATTTAGACTCCATCAACCCTCTCTTTTGTATTTTTCACCTGGCTTGTCCAGTTTCTCTCAAGATATTGAAGACCACTCTTATGAAACTCCAGATATCAAGGGACATGAAACGCTTTAGGTGGTGGAACAAAATACTAAATATCGGGTCTGAATAGTTGTTTACTTGTGCTTATGTGAAGCAAAACTCTCAGGCGTTTAGGTCAGCATCAAAACCAATCAAACGCAGGTGCGTGTCACTTATCACGCAGGATTTATGAAGGTGTCACATAGCTCAAAGAACTTATTACTGTAACGGTTCTTTCAACTAGTTTTCTTTATGCAATAACCTCAATGGCGCCCCTCAATAATAAAAAAAAATGCTGTTTTATTAAATAAAACGTATAAATGGGACTTTTAATAAATGCCAGTTACAGGAAGTGTGTGTGTACTATGAGGCGAGGGCTTTCCTGTTGCTTGATGCAAATTGAGACTGAAGGAGCAGCAGCATTACAGCGTGAACACTGCTAATGCATGGAGAGGCGCCAGTACTCGCTGCCAACATCCCTCAACCCTCCCGTTTGGCTTATTAATAAAGACACTTGGAAATCCGTGTCCCAGGCTGTACCGCACCTGGCAGTACAGAGGGAGGGGGAAAAAATCGAAAGAAAAAAGCTAATGTCATCTTGGATCTTTCTGAATGCTAAATGACCTCAGTCAGGCCACATCAACACAAGCGTACACATCTAATACAGCTAAAAGAATGCACAGAGGAAGCATAAAATCTAGTGGAAGGGAAAAAAAACAACACAATGCAAGTTGAAAGTTTTGCCTGAATGTCACCTTGAGAAGAAATGCGTTTTGTTATTTTTTTATGCTGATATTGGAGGTGCCTTCTGAACTTCATTATGCTGCAGATTTCAGATTGATTTCTTTTTAATGATAACAGGGAATAAGCAGTGGATTTCCAAGATTTCCAACATGAATTGGGTTTCCATAAGCATTTAATAAATCATTAGAAACACAAATCGAATATTTTTGATGATCGTAAACAAAAGTTTTTTTACTGTTACACTGACTGAAACATACAGTTACATACACAACTTTTTTATCTTCTTCTTCTTCTTTTTTTTTCGGCTTCTCCCATTAGGGGTCGCCACAGCGGATCATCCGTCTTCATACCCCTCTGTCCTCTACATCTGCTTCTTCCAAACTCACTACCTACATATCTTCCTTCACCACATCCATAAACCTCCTCCTTGGTCTTCCTCTTTTCCTCCTTCCTGGTGTCTCCATCCTCAGCATTCTCCTACCGATATACCCCATGTCCCTCCTCTGCACATGTCCAAACCATCTCAATCTCACCTCCCTCACCTTGTCCCCAAAACGTCCTACATGCGCTATCCCTCTATTAAAATCGTTTTTAATCCTGTCCATCGTCATCACTCCCAACGAAAACATCAACATCTTCAGCTCTGCTAGCTCCAGCTTCACCTCCTGTCTTTTACTCAATACCTCTGTCTCTAATCCATACAACATCTCAGGTCTCACCACAGTCCTATAAACTTTCCCTCTTACCCTTGCAGATACTCTTCTATCACAAATCACCCCTGCCACTCTTCTCCACCCACACCACCCTGCCTGCACTCTTTTCTTCACTTCTTTAACACAATACACAACTTTTTCATGCCGTATAATTGTCTCAGGATGTGTTTAAACAATAATGATACCATTGTTATCACATGTGCTTCATTAGTCTGGAAACTTCTTTCCTCTATGCTCCTTATGTTCTCATTCGGCATCATTTCCTATATTTAGGAATTCAAATCACAATTGGGACTAATGTACACAAGACGTTGCATGATTCAGCATCTTAAATATACAGTGTGTGACAAACACAGCATTTGTATGAGCTGTGTCATGTCATTGAAATGGACGGGAATTTGCAGTGTTCAGCGATTTCTGTTCACCATGAGTGAAGAAAAGCAGTGTAGGTCTTTAACCATGGTTACAGTGAGCCTTCATTAAACACAACACACACACACACACACATATATAGTGTGAACTATAGACTCCAGCTCATGGGCCACTGGCAAGCTTTTACAAATTAATAAAACTTGTTGGTGTCTATTGGAATAATTAACCACAAAACCCAGTTTATAATCAGTGACAATTTTATGCAGGTGTTTTAAACTTAAGTTTTTTAAAAGATTTTGGTGCAAATTAAAATGGTCATGTGATCAAATTAAAAGTATGCCATTACATTGCAGTAGTCCATAATCTTGCTATTTTAGTTAGCATCAGTCTAGTCCAGAGGGTCTCAAAGGTCCCAAGGACAGGGTACTAGGCCATAGAAGAGTTGCTATCGGGTTGCAAGAATGTTCTGGGGAGAAAAATGGCTGTAGAATACAGAGCAATCTTTTAAAGGCTTTTAAAGGGGCCACATTTACTTATGGCACAATATACAATAACATCGTTTTCATACTTGTAGGATATTAGTAAAATAATGATTATTACTATTTTGTAAGGTAATTATTTTAGTTTGTTGGAGAAGTAATTTGACAGTTTCATGTAAATTCTTATAAGTTCTGAGAGATATGTTATAAATAATCAACCCTCTCCCCTATATACACACACCCCACCAGCCAATGCTTTAAAAAACAAACTGGTCCATGTTGGTGTTGAAGACAACTGGTCTAGTGCACAGCTCAAATGTGAACAGGGGTTGTGTCTGACTGCATATATAATTTAGAGGTGTTGTTAGTTGTAATTCTGTAGGACCAATCAAATCGCCTCCTTCCCTTCTTTTATTGTAAATGGTTCATTCTAAAATATGACAAAATGATGCTAATACATATTTTTTTCAGTCAAATCTTTTCATAATTGCATATAACACATCAGAGAGTGGTTATTTTTTGGATTTTTTTATCTTGTATATTTGGTTTTTTCCTCAATTCAAAGCTCTATTCCCATTCAGTCTTATTGTATTCAATGAGGTCAATATGCAGCAAATATCTGTATTTTAAGTTTCACTGTACTACATTAGCGCACTACTATTAGTGTGTAGTCTTCTACAGCCTGACATTGGTAAACGGCTGAACAGTTTGAGAGTAAAACACACACAGACGGTATCCCTGTGCAGTCCTGGATCGACGCTGTAGTGAAAATCCCATTGTGTCCAAGTATTTCGACAGCCAATTCGCCCGATGCGCAGCTCCACCCACGTCGGAACAGGCACTTTCATTGCTGATCACAGACATAACAGCGTGGTGCAAATGGGAAAACATTGTCTTAGGCTCGTCCAAAAGAGCAACAAGACGTCCTGAAGCAGCATATTGAGCATGTGCTGACAGGAAGACCGAGCCCGGAGAGATTACTGCAAGAATTCCAGCAATAATAGTCTTATTGGGTCAGATCGAGACTAGATACCTTCTGTGAAACGATTTGCATCATTGCATTAGATAGTATGCAAAAAAAAAATAAATTTAAAATAGAATCCATTCCAGAAATTCTAATGGTTTCCATGACAAAGTCTATTACAAGCTATTAGGCGTTATGCATTTAATCTATTGTAGAAACATACAGGAGTCTAGATGCTTAATGACATTTTAATAGTGTCCTGTAGAAACCTCCATGCTGATCTTCAAGGTGCCAGAGGTGTTCTATTGGTCTTTAGTGGTGTCCACTAGACACAACATGCCACTAATAAATGGTACATTAGGAGGCGATCAGCAGAGACCCACAAGGTTAGAGTTTCCACTAAATAACATAAAAAATAGAATTCCTCTTATAAGCATTAAAACAATTTCTAATTTTATTTAAATTTGGGGTTATATAAACATATATATAAAACCCCAAATATAACTAGAATTTTAATTGTAAAAAAAAAAAATAATAATAATAATAATAATTATATATATATATATATATATATATATATATATATATATATATATATATATATATATATATATATATATATATATATATAAAATAATACATTTCAAGTATTTTCCCAATGATTTGAGAAAGTAAAAAGTAGCTCAGTGGTTAGAATGTTGGATTTGGTTTGATCAAATGATTGTGAGTTCAAATCCCATCTCCAAAAAAGCTACCACTGCTGGGCCACTTCTGGGCCCCTGAGCAAGGCCCTTAATCCTCAACTGCTTAGTTGTATGCTGCAAATTATATAATTGAAAATCTGTCTGAATAAGGTCTTCTGCAAAATGTTGTAAATGATATAGAAGGATGGCTAGTGTAGAGTCACAAAACAAAAAAAAACTTGTGTTGTTTTTTTTTTTTGTTTGTTTGCTTTTTTTTGCATTTGGATCACTGAATTTCGAATTTCGACCGATCCTACGCTATAACTTTCTGGCTAACCGTAAGCAACTGAAACATAAATAATAAATACAATGCCTGTACTTTACTACTCAGACGGTAACACAAAAAAACAGGACTAAGATTTAAAAGATTCTCTCAACTTACTTATAAATCATAACTTTATTTTCATGTTTACATTACCAGCTCATTAACCTAGCTAGCAAAACAACTTTATTTGTATGCTAATCACTCTCTCCTGACACTGTTGTACATCTTAGATTTGATTAGCGCCACGCTCGGGAAGCGATGTTAATGAGATGGCAAAACACAAGTCGCTTCTATTCCCACTCCAACTTTTGTTGCTTGCGTGTCTCCTCCTTCCTGTCTGCCTTTCTTATTTTCCCCTTTTCTCATTTCATATTCCCTTTTGGATGTTTTCTTTGATGAGAGACTTTGTCAGGCACTCGAGGTAAAGCCTGCATCGAGAAAGGGGCTGCCCTTGGCAATATATAGACATTTCTCTTTAGATTGTAAAGACTAGAGTTTGTGCTTCACAGAAGAACACTATTTAAAAGTTCAACCATAATTCTGCTCATGTGGCGAGAAAACTGGAACTGAAATATTTGTGGTGTTCACGTCTACGAAGTGACACATGATGAAATTACACCAGCATAAAGCTGAAGATGTCATTCTTCAAATGCAATAGATATCAGAATCAGCCTCAGTTATGCGATGGCTTATATTGCTTATTTAAATTTTTTTAACAAGATTATTAAATTATATTACATATTCAGACGCATTTAAAGTATGAATGAAGTAAGTAAATGTATAAGGTTTTAAAAATAAATGATTACATTTTTTCAGATGTTGCTTTCAATCATTTTTTTATTGTTCAATCAATAAAATGCCCATTTAGGAAATATCTAGAGTAGAGTGCAGCTTGTATAGCAGTGCAGATTTACTGTCCTCTAAAAATAACTCAACATACAGCAATTGTTGAAATAGCTGGCAACCCTAAGTGATAACAGCTTTGTCGTGTAACCATGCAAAGCCACATGTCTTATTTATCATGTTCATGTATTTGTCTGCTTGACAAGACCACACAAATGTGTGTATCTTGTATTAGAGCAGTTAAAATTTGGTGCTTTGAGTACAATTCTCTCATACTGACCACTGGATGTTCAACATGGACCTCAGGGTAAAGACTCTCCTAGGAATTTAAAATTTTAACTGTTGCTCTACACAAAGATGGCTGAGGCATTAAGAAGATCAGAAACATCCTGAGTTACAGTTCAGTGGTCAGGGTTATACAGAGGTTTGCAAGATGGATTCCACTCGGAAAATAAGGGTCCATCAAAGAAGTCGAGTCCTCATGCAGTGTGTCAGGTGCAAAAGCTGCTTCAAAAAACAGATGCATGAGTGCTGCCAGCATTGCTTTGGAGGTTGCAGAAGCTGTACACTGCAACAAGTCGGTTTGCAAAGCCGTTGTCCCAGAAGAAAGCCTCTTCTGAAGCCCCCAAACTGTTTGCTGAAGAAAACCTGTTCAAGAGCATGAATTACTGGAACCAGGTCCTGTGGTCTGATGAGACTAAGATAAACTTGTTTGGCTCAGATGGTGTCCATCATGTGTGGCCCATTGTGTGTGGTGACACCCTGGTGAGAAGTACCAAGAAAATTGTGTCTTGCCTACAGTCAAGCATGGTGGGGGTAACATCATGGTCTGGGGCTGCATGAGTGCTGCTGGTACTGGGACTCTGTGGTTCATTGAAGGAAACATGGATTCCAACATGTACTTTGTGAAGCTTTTTGATATTGTGAAGTAGAACATGATGCCCTCCCTTCAGAAACTTGGCCGAACAGAAGTTTTCCAACATAATAATGACCCTAAACACGCCACCAAGATGACAACTGCCTTGCTGAAGGTCATTATGGAGGCATGAAAGAGGATACACAAAAGCATCAGTATTACACTTATAAAATGCCCTAGGTTTTGCATTTTTTTCCGCATGCTATACGGTTTTACTGGGTTTTGGAAATGAAGCAAATTGTATGTTTTTGTGCAAATTATACAGGAAAGAAAACACAAAAGTATACATGATTAATGAAAAAGCTTAACAACCGTTTGAACTGTTGTGGCCGACTTTTTCTCACAATGTTTTTTTTTAAAGTTGTAAATGTTCTTGTAAGAGGAAATGTGACTAAATATTTTTTTTTGCTCCTTTGTTAGCCATTGTGGAAAAAAACAGAACAGCTATGAAATCCACATTAATACAATTTAAGCTTGTGCAGATTGCTACAGATGCGGTTTGTGAACTTTGTCTAGTGCGCTCTCCGACCATCCAGTCAAAGAATGTGAAAACGCTGACATTATTTTATGCCTGCTAGAAGGCCTCGGTGTCACCAACTTGAAATCTGATATTTAAGACCTCACAGCAGATTCCTTCGACCCTGATGATCTGAACCTGGCTGAAATCTGATTAGATAGAAACACTAATATAAACAGACACTTTGAATTTTCTAGTTCATATTATAAGAAATGAGAACATATTCTCAGAAATTTGACTTATATATATAACTCAAATTTGGTCAAATGGGCAGAGTATAAGCTTTTTATTAATTAGTTAATTAATTAATATTTTTTTACATTCCAGACAATGCTGTGGGTAGAAAATGTTTAAAATTTTTTGATATTTCAATTACTATAGCTTGAAAGATGACATAGAATCTCTTTTAGTGCTTGGCCCCCAAAAAGCTATAACTTCCACCTGTAGTCTTGAAGTGTTTATTACTTATTTATATATATAGATTCCTCAATACTTATTATTATTAGTATATCTGATGGATTTAGGTGTCAGAAGAGAGCGAGGAAGTTTGACCCCTGATCTTTCTCCTTCTGGTCTTTGGACACACATTTACAAGACTTTAAACTGTTTTAATAATATATACATTCGTGTTATTATACTGTTTGGTCTTCTGAATGTAATAGAACCATGCTGAAGCTCTGAAAGTGTTTTAGACCCCATGTCTATTTTAGGCTACATGTTGATTTAATACAGGCATTCAGTCTAATAGCTCAGAACTGAATTGTTCTTATATAAGGATTGTTCAGTAGAACACTTCTCACTGTACATGTGAAATTTTATTAGGCTCAATTAGATTTCCTTTTGACTTGAGTATAAAACATGGCTGTTGATAAGCATCTGTTTGCAGGCTATGCATCAAATTCCAGCAGGAAACTAGGTTGGAAACTTGGAAAGACCGCAGGGCGTGCATCCATACTTCCTGAAGAAACCATTATTTCTTCAATAAATAAGATAAGCTATACCTTTATTCGTCCCACAGTGGGAAAATTTCAATAGTGTGGACTTTGTTACAAGATCCCATTAAAAAAATACTTTAAATAGTAAAAGGATATGTCTCCATAAGGATTTCTTCTGTTGTCATGCCTCAGTGAATAGAACAAGATGAAAATTAAGCAATCACGCCAGTGAACTGTTCCTGTTTGGACTGAAACCGAATGCTGAGATGCTTTATGACTGATTCGGCTGCATGATGAAGCGACAGTTTCAAGTCTCTCCCTTGATGTTAAATCTCCAAACTCAGAAAAGGTTTTAAAAACAAACAAACTTGGATATATAAACACTTGCCAAATCGAACTAATTGCCTAAATGCAAAGATACATGTGATCTATGTTACAAAGTGATCATTTTTATTACGAATCCACGATTTTGATCCATTTCTGAGAGATAATCAAACATGCAGTTAATGGGTTCATAGAGGAGTGAGTCACAGAAATATAATGTATGGAGATATCAGGCAGACAGATAATTTAGCCATTGTTATTGAACTTCATCAGGCTTATGCATCTTTACAAGCGTGTAATTAACTCCTTCATGGCTGAAGGTAATGCTGAAGTGGTTTGCACTGTTTCACCTACATACACTCGAAAGGTGGAAGCCGGGTAATAACATTAAAAAGAATGGATAGAGGGTACATGTACTAGACTTTGCAAATGGCAATAAAGTCCTGTCCTAGTAAGCAATATGGTACTAAAACAAAAGTTCTAGAACCTATTATAAGAATACATGCTAGGTACATGTCAATGCCTCTGTGCACAAAGCCAGCTCCATGAACATATGCTTTACATTGGTTGTATTGAAAGATTGTGATTGGTCTGCTATAGAGATCTGATCTCATACCCTGTTGGACCCCATTTGGGATGAATTGGTATGCTGACTGCATCCCAGTCCTCATCATATTACCTACATCAGTACCTGAATTTAGTAACGCCCTCGTGGCTGAATAACTACAAATCTCCACAGGAACATTCCAAAATCTGGCGAAACATCTTCCCAGAAGAGTGGAGGTTCATATACAGTGAACAGGGACTAAATGTTAAATAGTATGCTCAAAAAGAATATACGAATCAGTTGTCCACAAATGCTTGTCCATATAATGTAACAGAGAACCCTTTCGGTTATACAGTATGTTCCTCAACAAATCCTAGTTATACCTGTACTGTATATGTGGCTAGTATTCAATTTAAATGATCCTCCATCACCTTCTCCATCATGGGTTTGTGAGGATCATCTGGATAACATTTGCCACAATGTGATGAGGAAACACCTTACCATTAGACTTGATGTCGGATAAGATAGGTATTTAATATGACTGCTGGTCTGGGATTTCCCCATTTCAACCTCCAGCTTGAGAGGTGACCAGGGACAACCAGGGAGCATCAGCCAGACATCTCTCTTTAAAAGGTGGTTCCAAGGATCACTTCGTACCTTCAGGCCAAAGTTAGTGTATTGGCTAGAAAATTGACTAATTTGATCCTGGGTGGAAACCCAGTGTTCATCCGACCAACAAATCCATATAAGGTGAGCTTATCTCCAAGGCATTCCTCATCCATTGAGATTGGCGCTGTTTAGAAAGCATTTAATCCCTCAAGATATTTTCCGTGAAACTGGAGAAGACGCGATCATTTGCCTCATTTACGTTAAACATTACAGCATGGTCAAGTTATTTTCCTCGTCCCTTGTAGTCCCAGAAAGGTTAATGGCCTTGTTTAACAGTTGCAGGGTGGCAATGCTGGGGTTTGAAACCTGTTATCTTCTAATTTGAACCTTCTAACTTAGAGCCTTACCCATAACATACATGTTTTTTGGCTCTAATAAGCAGAAACATCACTTCCAAACCCTGCCTTGCCAAACCTTTCCCAAATCTGGGACACCACTTCTGGTTGCAGATGCCACATTACTCAAACATGTGCAGCAGGTCTCGGTAGGACCGATGTGTATAGTGATGTCTTTGAACAGGTCAGAGGAACATGCTGAGCGGTGCTTTAAATAGGCTAGTCAAATAGATGGCAGGGCCCTACCCAGCAGGAAAAAGGAGACGTCAGTAAAAAGGAACCGTTCCCAGTGTTGCTCTGTTAGCTGATCTGTGCTAGCGGTGGGGAGACCCACATGGCCTCTCTTGGCTACAGGCAAAGTTAGCAGAGCAGTGTTATACTGTTATACAGAGAAGAAAGCATGGCCTAGTTTATGAATTCTGATGGATAAATTAACAAACCTGCTGAAATCCCCAAAAAAAGAGACATAAGCAACGCTATGATAGGAGTCCCATTAGATCCAATGAATCATGCAAGAAAACCTCGTTTAAAGAAGAATGTGTGGGAGTTGTTTTTGTCAAGCTATTGTCTATTGGCACGATATAATAGATAATTCAATAAACTCAACAATGAATAATACAAATATTGTAACTGGTTACGATGCTTCGCTTATGATATGCTAACAACAACTGAGATCTCTCGTACTGAGCCCGAGCATGGTTTTTAAATGGTGTAAATTTTTCACTAAGAATCTCAGGAAACGTCCTTGCATTCTGATTGCATCATCTGAGTAACCAAGTCATCTAGCATGCTAATCCGTTCTTTATTTTACAGTTTATTTCTTTACACGCCCTCCTGTTTTGTGAAAAAAAAACACAATATTCAATGTTTTTTATAATTCACTTTCCGAAGCTACATGTTAAGCATTTTCAGTGCTTGGGGGATGCGAACTAAAAGACAGGTTAGCATTTTTTATTTTCTTTCGTAATTCTCAGATAGAAATGAAAAATGTTTTTGATGTGTTTAAAATGGTCTTAGAAATATTTTGTTTCTAGTGCTACAAAAATTGCCTGTTCGTGTCCAAACATTCATATGCTTTAGCTGAACATATCTATTTGTCTTAATCAGAGTGGCCCCACAAATTATTAATGTAAGATTTGCCCCTTTGAATATTAGCGAGCTTGATGGCATTCGAGCGAGGATAATATCCTGCCTCTAGGTCATTCTTTTTATGGCGTTCAGAAATGTAGCAGAGCAGAATCTCTATCTGTACTCTTTTTTTTTTGCTTAGTAATTGACCCATTGTTTGTATTTTGCAACCGTACCAGTTCCTCAGACTAGCATAACACCCCACTCTAATGGTATTAAAGATTCATGAGATTTTGAATGAACTATTTACATGTCTAGTGTACACACTCAGCAGAAATTTCGAATGAACTATTGTGTGTGGACGTTCATCATGCTGAGCTGAGTTGAGCGCTGGCGTCTTCGATTTATGTGAACAATGTGGTCTTTTAATTTCCCAGGACATATAGAGATTAGGCGGATGTAAAATCCCGCAACACACTTAACATGTGTAATTTGCTGAGCAATAATCAGTTATTGGTTGGTCCTCTAGGTTTTGCTGTTCCTGTTAAAACAGGGGCAGAACTGCTAGCGCTTTTACCAAGACTAGCTTATTTTTTCAGTCATTATTGTTTAGATTTTGAAGTTCAAATTCATTGGGTTCAAAGACCTCGAATGCAATAAAACCATAGTGATGCAATTGAGTTTCAGCAAAGACTTAGAATTAGCAATATAAGTGCATTGTATTAGCATGGAGGTTTAAAGCTTTTGAATTTGGCGTTCTCTGCTCCTATCGTCAGATTGGCGTTGTGTGTAAAATTGGATATTCTATTGTAGAAATATAGCATACCGCTACTTCAAAGATTGCACTATCAATATCAAATATCAAACTCACTGATGTGCATTTTTCTCATTCGGGTTCCTACGAGTCATCTAACATGATGCGTCGTCTCTTGGTGGCGGTTATAACAGCGCTGGACACGGGTGGTAGCTGAACGTTTAGTTGAGCTTGGAGACCTAACTTGTCTGCCAGCTTTACACGCTCTCTCATCTCTCAGTATGACAGGCCTCACATCAGCTAGCTGATGACAGAGTTTTGACGACAGATTCTCCAGGCCCCTTGTGCAGCTCATCAGCCTGTCCGACCTCCAGTCCGTCAGGCCACTAATTAACTACCAAAGGCATAAATAATGCATCACAGATAACGGCCCGGCGGCTTGTTTAAGGCGTTAGGGAAGCTCTGGCGGAGATTGAACATGAAGTGTGGGTGATGATACTCTCAGACTGCCAATTCTTTAAAGATTGAACCAAAATACACATCCATCTTTACGGAAACACTGCTGCGGTGAATATGTATGGAATCATACCTCAGCCTTCAGTGGTGACCTGAATACGTCCACCTCTTAACACCATCATTATGACATCACAGCTATAGAAACTATAAATATTATAAAGAAACAGGGTTTAACAGAAGCAAGACACCAAATGTACACAATTCAACAAGTCTTCTTTCTCTGTTATTGACCTCATACAATGACCTCGGGTTTTCCGCGCATTTCTTTTTCTATGCATTAGTTTTTCCTTTGGATTTGAAATTGTGTGTTTTTGTCTGTTATGGAAAGTTTAACAACTGTTTCAAACTGCTTTGGCCAACCTTTGCTCACAATGTCCAGGTTTTCTTGAAAAGTCCATCCTTGCAAGGTGTATCTCTGACCGAATCAATTTCTACACCTCTGGCAGCCATTGTGGTATTCAGTTATTAAATCCACACAAATATATTTTAGATTGTGCAGTTTGCTACAGATGCGGTTTGCGAACTCCGGCTAGTGTGCTCTCTGACCATCCAATGAAAATGTTGACGTTATTGCGTGCCCACAATATTGGTTGTAGTTGGTTGGTTAAAGCAACAGTTTCATTGTTATTATTATTGTATGAGACACTCCACATTTAGATCAGTTGAGTTTTTACAGTCATTAACACAATCTACATTATCTAATTGTGCTTAATATGTTCATTAAAGTCACTATCAATAATAATAATTGCAAAAAAAAGTAAGAGTACTATTATCTCAATATGAATAGTCACTTTTTTTTCTTTCAAATAAGAAGCGCTAGCCTGCCAGGCGCACTATGACACTGGAACGCTAGGAAAGCTCATCGTTATTTACATCTCTTTCTTAGTTTCTGCCCTAATTTCCTCCTGCTTCCATCCAAAACCATAGAAGAAAAAGAAAAAAAAGAAGTTTTACTCGCCGATATTTATACTCATATCAACTCAAGCGTGACGTTTCCTTCGCTCGTTTTTATTACGTCCCTATCTATGTTTTTAGATCTCTCCAAGGCTTTGCATAGTATAAGCAGTCATTTTTATAGCAGCAGGCCTGCTTTTTCCTGTTCTAATTTCTCGCACAGGTTTGACAGGACTATAATGTGTCTCGGTAAGCTTTTAAGACCCACTTTATCTAAGCATCTTCCTAACTCGAGCTCTACAGGGCTCTCGTGCTCCCTATTATAACCTAGTTTTTCCCCGTTCTCCCAATGCCCTTCTTTAGCATTCCAAAGAGTTTGTTTGCAAAGTTTGCATTGATTGCAAATGTGTATTATTTTGTCCCAGTGACTCTGACCCATTCATTGGCGTCGAAGTACCCAGTCTCTCAGCAGAGGCATTCCTGTTACTACGCTGTGTCTAGTCACAGTTGTCTGGCGCTTGACAATCCTTGTTCACGGCTCGTGCTGACACGGGGACAGACGAGCAGCGTACAGGAGTACCCGGCGTGCACGCTGACATGTATGCAACTGCGCTGACAAGTTCTCAAACAAGCGCCCGGGCTGTGCAACCATGTGGGCTGACAGTAACACGGAAAAAGCCATGCACACAAATTGTCGTGAAGACTGCTTTAGCTGCTTGAATAAAAAAGGGAAACTGGGGTGGGAGGGTTCTGGGGCTTCCTTCTTATAATAATAAACCACAATATAGTACCAGTGTAACGCATTGCTGCTATCTGTATCTGTTTAAAGTGCGACAAATATTCCTATTTTTTATCTGTTTTTAGATTTCAAATCAGAAATGGGTGTGTCTTACACCAGAATTGAATAAAATACTCTTTCAAAATCTGTTACAATTCTTGCTTTTTCACAAATCCTCAACCTCAGTGGCATCAATTGAGTTCATAATTGAATGCAGCTACTGAGTTCTTTTTTAAAATCCCATCCGTGCAGCTATTATCATTTTTTTAATACATGTAGTAGTTTTTAAACCCGTTCAGCCCTATTTCCTCAAATACGAACAAACTACCGGTAACCATATAGTTACAAAAAAGTTGCCTATGCTAATTAGCACGGTCTTTGTCTAAGCTTCAAGTGAAAATCATTACAGGGCCAATGAAATGCAGTTAGCATCTAAATAATAATATATTAATATACAAATACACAATATGTGTAATATGTTACAATACTGTATAAGGTGCAAATGTTTTTTAACTTATATATTGACAATAGACACTTAAATATGCCTGTAAAGGGTCCTAAAGTGTCCACTACAGTACTGGCAAAACTCATGTTACTGTAGATTGTTTGTGTACAGTTTTTAAAATCTGTTATTTTACTTTTACTAAAGTATGTTTACGAGCATTGTACTTAACTACATTTTAAATCATATCCATTACTGAGTAAAAAATATTGAAATCAAATAAAAATAATGCAATGGGAAAACAAATCGTGCCACAGAAACTACTGCACGGATAAATTGATGTGCAGAGAACAAACACGAGAAAGAAATAAAGATGAAGACGGACAAGACAGACGCCAGTGATGCAGACTTTTCTAAAAGCGAAATGCAGTCGAATCGATTAAAAATGTGTGTGCTCACTGTCTTAATTCTGGATCTGCAGTTGCGATTTCTCTCATTATCACAAAATGACGTTAGAACAGCAGATTTCTTTTTGCTGCAAAAGTGCACAACTCACATTAGACACAGCCCCCCCAACCCCGCCCCCCACCCAACTCGCGTAACTCGTACTTAAGCACAATTTAATTAAAGTTACATTCATTTCACTGGTAGAATATTTTAATGCTCTTTCCACCTCTGAGTACTGGTGGACTTGGCTGGAGGATTTTGGCAGGGTTACCTTCTCTACATCTGCACTCATTTTGATGGAAATAAATAAATAACTAAACTGAGTGTTAAATAAAAGTAATTCTAACTATGCTAAGGGTGCTTTATTCGTTGGCTGAAAGTGGTTGTGCTTGGTTGATGGAAACATGTATATCTGTACTCTTTTCTCTGTCGCGGTCAGGGAAACGCTTCTGCTCCCTGCAGGTCCTGCAGACCATTCGGAGTTTAAACCAGGAAACACCCAGGATCTAAAAACTGGCCCACTCTCTCCATCATCACACTTCTTCTCTGTACATATCTCACCTTTCGCACCACGACACTTTAAACTCTGGACTTGCACAGCACAGTGCACTTTATATTTTATACCACACCATTCCGCACACGGACACTTTATGGACATTTTACACCACACCATTCCGCACACCGACACTTTATGGACATTTTACACCACACCATACCGCACACGGACACTTTATGGACATTTTACACCACACCATTCCGCACACCGACACTTTATGGACATTTTACACCACACCATACCGCACACGGACACTTTATGGACAATCTAAACCACCTAAATGCTGGACCGTCATAATAAGCATTTCACTGCATGTCGTACCCTGTATGTATGTGTATGTGACAAATAAAATTTGATTTGATTTGATTTGACCCCCTTGTCCATTGTTATATTTTTTATAATTTTTTTTTTTTTCAGAAATTGCGGAGTGGGACGGGAGGTTTAGGTGTTTAGCTCCAGAAGGCAACTTCCCCAAAAGTATTATGCCCTTGTCTCTTAGTCCATTTTTTTTTTTAAGATCCAATATATCTTATGGTCTTTATAAATCTTAAGTACTTAAGTTCTGCAAATGAACAATGTCCACATAACTCTTCTTAACGCTTTCAATCAACAATTTTTACAGAGATTGAGGACAGTACCGTTGTGGACACCATCCAAGACCCTCATTAAGGGATAACTTTTACATTTAGACCGCCTTCCCTCTCTCGTCCATCAAAGCTAAGTGATTTCATCACTGCCAAAGTCAATTTATTGAAATGCCATCATCTTACAGCGTGATCATTAATTAAAAAAAATAAAGGTTCTGAAATATTTGTATCCTATAAAGATTTTTTTGCATCTGAATTTAATTACTGTTTTCTGAACATTGTTTTTCATACTTTAACAAATTCATGAGAAAGGTCAGAGAATGGCCAGACGGTTTTAAGATGAAAGAAAATCTACGATATAATTTAACTAATAATAAATAATTACTCATTAAAACTGCCATGAGCAGAAAGGCATGTCAGTGAATTGGCTTTAATAATTTGACTGGGGCACAGTGGATGCTGCCAGAGGCGTGTGAGGCATGAGACACACTGCCAGAGGTGTGGCGGTATCAGAGATGCTCCCTGAGGTCTGTGGGACATCAGTGACACTGCCAAAGATGAGTGAAGCATTTGAAAAGCTGCCAGAGGTTTGTGGGACATCAGAGACACCTCCAGAGGCTTGTAAGGCATCAGAGACACTGCCAGAGGTGTGTGTTGCATCAGACATGCTGCTAGACATGCATTGAGCATCAGAGATGCTGCTAGAGGTATGTGTGGAATTAGAGACATTGCTAGAGGTGTATGGGGCACCAGAGACACTGCTAGAGGTGTGTGGGACATTTGGGAAGCTGCCAGACATTCAGAGACACTTTCAGAGGCTTGTAAGACATCTATCTGTGGGGCATCAGAGATCCTGGGAGAGGTCTGTGGGGCATGCAAGATGCTGCCAGAGATGTATGGGGTGTAAAGTGGTGTGGGCCATCAGAGACCCTGGTAGAGGTGTGTTGGGCAGCAGAGTCCCTGGTAGAGGTGTTCTTGGGCATCAGAGACACTGTTCAAGGTATGTGGGGCATCACAGACCCTAGTAGTTGTGTTTTGAGGCATCAGATACCCTAGTAGTTGTGTTTTGGGGCATTGGAGACACTGGTAAAGGTGTGTGGGGCTTAAAAGACCCTGGTTGAGGTGTTTTTGGGCATCAGAGACACTGGTAAAGGTGTGTGGGGCATCAAAGGCCTTGGTAGAGGTGTTTTGGGGCATCAGAGACACTGGTAAAGGTGTGTGGGGCATCAAAGACCCTGGTAGACGTGTTTTGGGGCATTAGAGACACTGGTAAAGGTGTGTGGGGCATCACAGACCCTGGTAGCATTATGTGGGACATTAGAGATGCTGCTAGGCATGCATAGCATAAGGGACATGTTGCCAGAGGTTTGTATGGCATCAAAAATCATATTAGAGGCTTGTGGGGTATGAGAGATGCTGCCATAGATGTATGGGGCATTAGAAACACTGCCAAAGGTTTGTAGGGCACGAGAGACACAGACAGAGCTTGTATGGGGTATGATATATTGTTGGCAGAGGTGTGGGACATCAGTGACACTGCCAGAGGTGTCTGGGGCATGACATGACTTTTACGTCTATTTATATTCAGTCAGCTACAGTGTTTATGTGGTTTCTCAGACCCAAGCACTTACAATTCACACTCACCTACATTTTTTCTGCCATTTTCAACCCGTATTTAAATGTTCACCATGGATTTATGATTTAACTGTAAACACTGTGATCTTTTCTTTAATTCAGGTGTGTTCTGCAAGCATGTACTTGATCATTCTTATGCAACTTGAGTTTATCAGAATCAGCTTCAGCTACAATAAACGCAATGATATTTATTACAAGGTTCTTATTATCAGGGACACCATTAAGATACTTAAATGTGGACATTTTTTCCTCATCTTCCTGGATGTTTTATCTATATTTCTGAGATTTACATTTGGGCTTTTTGTATTTAGAGTTCAGTTTTTCTTTTCTTTAATTCTTTGTTCATCTTAAAACCTTACACAAAATCCTTGAGAGGACAGGATGTATGGTAATGTTGCTGTATTAGCTGTTTAATGTTGACTTTTTTCAGGGAGGGTATCCTGGCATTTGGGCAGGAGCTCACGGGAAATTGTGCAGACATAATATAAACCAGGTCATTAAGCTTCACTCCCTGTCACCTGACTGGCTTAGACACTACAATAAAACACCTCAGTTCCCTGGAGTACAGAGAGCCTACATACTCTATCAGTTGAAGGTTTTGGATCAACAGTAGTTGCTTGTATTTTATTATTTATTTATTATTATTTTTTTTTACCTTAGACCAATTGTCATCGTCCCTGTCGCTAAGAGGTCTACCATCAGCTGCCTGAATGACTACCGCCATGTAGCTCTAACTTCCAGCATCATGAAGTGTTTGATAGTTTGCAAATAGCAAATGATAGTTTGCTCTATTTGCAAAGTTTGTTCCTTCAACAATCAAAAAATGTTACAGTAGCTATAAATGGTGGTTCGCTTACAAGTTTTTCTCTTTCTTTTCTTTCTTTTCTTCCCCCTAGCAGGGTTGGTGAGGGGGGATTACCAGGGGTGTGACAAAGCACTGACACTGGAAAAATTAACATCAATCTAAAGTAGCTATTAAAGTACTATGCGTAGTTTCTCTGCTTGTTTATTGGTTGAAGTGCCCTATGATGTCAAAAAAGGGGGTTAAAGAGTTAAAGATACATGTCACCGCATTCTTTTTGTCAATGGCTAAATCTGGTGATGTATGTCTTCAACTCCCCCCTTTTTTGACAACAGAGGAAACTACAAATAATAAATAGGCCAAAATAATATAAAGCTCTGGAAGACTTTGGAAAAATGTCTGTATGCTAAAGGAGCTCCTGAGAAATGTCTTAAATGTATAATATAAGGTTTTCTGTTTTTATACTTTTTTTGTTTTATAAGAAATTTTTACATGTAAATAACCAAAGGAAAATTCAAGCTTTTCACAGAGACGTTCTTTAGATTTCCTGGTCTTCTCAATCTTGACCTCTGCAGTTCCCCCACAGGAGCTAATTGCAGGCTTTGATAGATTTGAAGTCTTTTAGATACAATGGAATTGTTTTTAATGGAATGTCTTGACCTGACTAACAAGCCTTGATGAGACAATTAAGGCCTAATAAGGCTTATCTGCTTCTGCTTACTAGTTTTCCATTACAAAAATGAATCAAATGTATTTTGGCCAATGGGGTCACAAGGCTACCTTAACTACCTCATATCAAGGTTTTGCATACGGTTGTATATACTTACATATGCAACCACACGTGTCCATTGTTTGTCGTTGTGTTTTGTTGATTTGAATTTACAGGTGTACACTATTTAATTTTTTTTTTCTGTTTTACATTATATATGCATACATACTTGAGTAATTTGCGAAGAAACATTAGTAGATTGAGTGAGTGAGCTCCTTATTAAACCCCAGATTAAAAACAGAAGGTTTGTTAACCCTAGAGTTAGAATCCCAGACATCCTCATAACCTCAATCCGCTCCCCTTTAATTTTCTCGCCATTAGTGCAATCATTATAACCCTAACTGTAGGGGAGGCCGATTAGAATTTGGAGCAATGATGAGATCGTTGGTGGCCAATTTAGCTGAGGTCACCGCTCATTGCAGCCCATTTTGTTTTTTTGATTGGGCTGAAATTGTAATCCATTTGGTAATGTCAACCTCAATATTCATCAGTTTTACTGCGGAGAGCGAATCTTCAGAAAGGTTTTCGTGACCGCTCTGCCAACTATTTACTGTACTGCGTTGGCTTCTTGAGCAAATGTTAATTTTTTCTTCCTAAAATAGTACCGTGGCTAAAAGACGGCGAGAGAGATGGTGAGTGGCCTTGGCTTTGACATATTATGCAAATTATACCCTGAAGAATTTTTGTCATTTTTACTGAGATCTGACAAACTGTGTTACCATAATTCATGTCAATAAATGTTTAATTTTTCCATCCCTTTATGCAGTTGCTATATAGCATGTCAATATACGCACCATAAATATTGTTTAAACATGCAGATCCCTGCCACAGTTATATTAAACGTGTGTCTTTGAGAGAATAAACAAAATCCAATAGGTGGGTAAGAATTTATAGCTGCTGTAATATCAGTGATAACCTGAACCAACAATTTTGTAAAAGTTCCATGAAATTTAATGTAACTGTAAAAGGAGTGCATCTGATATATCATTCTGTAATATGATTTTTTTAAAACGCTGTGTACAAAAAAATACAGCTATGATATAGCTATTTTACATACTCCTTTTGTAGTGCTATGTACTCCTTAAATACTCATGTTGTCTTATAGTGCTGCAAAATTAATGTCCCTTATGTAGTCCCATGTACTCTATATAGCCTGTGGCAGCAATTATCCTAAGAAGGATGGGTCATAAATAGGTTACCTGTTTGTCATAAATCTATAAACACAAATAAAAAATACATTATGCAACACAATGAGAAAAAAAAGAGCTGCTATTATAAGAAATATACACTATGTGGACAAATGTTTGTGGACAAAAGTTTTCTCTGGAAACGCTGCTTGAAATTTCCGTGACAAAATCCGTGTATTTATCGGCAGCTTTAAAAACGTGCTCGACTACATACTCCAAGCTGTATATATATATATATATATATATATATATATATATATATATATATATATATATATATATATATACACACAGAGTGAGATATAGTTCCACATTAAAAAGAGTAGAACTTGGTCCCTATACCTTGCAGGATGCTTAACTGTTATGTCTCCCATCCTTCTCATCTGTGCAGCCAGCTGTGTCCTCTTCCTATTCGAGTGCCATTTTCAATTTGCTCTCTGTATTGACTTTATACCAGTTTGCAATTAGAGCAACAGCCTTTCACTTGTTCCCCGTCACCCTAAGGCACCTTTTTAGCTGGCTTTAACCACAGCTGATAGCTAGATACACAGCTAGTGTTCTTTCACCAGAGTAACTATTAAAAAAGTAGACTGGCTGAGAGAAAGGAAAGTGTTACTTTGTGGAAAGTTGAGAGGTCTTTTCTCACCAGGTTTTAAACATTAAAATTAAATCTTAGTTTTATTTCAAGTATTATTTTATCTACTTTCCATTTACTCATGGTACATGTTTAAAAAAAGTTTGTTCTGATGCTGTCAAATGAGTAAACCAGATCCCAAGTTTTGGGATTTTCAAAAGTCATCCCGAATGTGATCATTTCTGTTCCTAATATCAAATCTTAAATATTTTGTAAATTCTATGGTATATCCCAGGAAATTGGCAGAAAAAAAGGATTAATAAATAAAGCATTAACCTTGACAGAATTACATATGGGCTTTCGCAATACAAGTTTCCAATACAAGTTAAGGAGAGCCACAATGGAAGTGGAAAAAGAGAGGGTATGAGGGTGGTATGAATGTGACTTAAATCGCAAGTAAAATTAAAAAATTTAAGCAGCCTTAATGTATCTTCTTTATACAGTACTGTGATAAAAACAATACTTGTTTGGATCTCGTCAGTTTCAGCACTCATCACGAGTTTCCTGGAACAAATTACAGACTGGTACCCTACTGTATTGACTTTAAGGCCAGGAGTGTATGGACACGCCACCATACATGTCTCTTTGTTGCTATAGAAACAGAAAGCATTGATGTACATTTTGACCTGCACTACAGTCCAACTTTTGGTGTTCTATTAAAATGAATCGACTCCTTCTTGACTGATCACATTTTCACTGATCTTAAGAGTACATTATTTCACAGTGTTGGATGAAACTGAACGTATTTGTTCACTTTATGGCAGCATGTCAGAGCAGGAAGTCCTTCAGCTACACACCTACTGATACTGATAAACTACAAATGAGCTGCTGATACAAATAAAAACAATCACGTGTAAATTAAAATTCCTTTGAAAGACCTGTTACAATCAAGGGTTTCACTTTCTCCAATTAATACACTGTTAAGGATAGGCTGAAGGGGTGGAGCAATACTTCATATCTCTTCCAGATGACATCATTTGTCTGAAAGCCAGGCTATATCCTTCCCGCTTGTCAAAATCCCTATGAATTTTGCATGAGATTGCTCCACAGGAAAAGACATGGCCAAATGAGTTCCAGAGGACCTCCCACCAACGAAAGGATCGCTTCCGAATTCACCTCGCGTCCTCTTGGAGCGCTGCGGCATTCTCCGTCTAGGTTAGTTCCACTGATTATCAGACTTGACAAAGACGTATTACCTTCGGACCTTGGTCCATCACCTACACCCCCCGTTATAACGGTAACCTCTGGAGAGCGCTGTCTCTATAAATAAAGTTTTTCTCCTGATTTAAGGAGTACTGTCATGTGTAGGGGTGTGTCCTGGGTCATAGCGCATTTTCATACAGCTGGGGTGATTTTTCACAGCTAGCTTTATAGGTCCCTTAGGTGAGAGTCAGGACAGAGAAGGATGCTAGTATTGGTATGGAGGATTTGAGCATGGTGAAAGTGTATAAAGGTGGAGGATTAGACGCTGTGCTAACTTCTTGTAGTTGGCCAGCCATTGCTCTAAGCACTATAAAAAATTGTGCGGTTAAATTAACACAAGGCACCCATGCAGCCTTTGAAACTGCAAGCCAAGTGAACTGTGTAAACCGTTTAAATAGTTGTAATCTATTAGGTGACGTGATCGATATAATTTATTTTCATTGCGTGCTGTTTTCAGCCCATCAATCTTTTTCTTTTCATTGCGTGTCTTTTTCAACCTACCACTAGTGTATCATTTCCTGGCTCTCACGCACCATAGACGTAGGCTAGCCTACAAATCTTACAACGAGCAAGGCAAAACATGACTGCAAACATGACTGAGAACAGAGACATCACTGATCACCTGATCATCATCTGCAGTTCCACATGTTTATGGTGGAGGTTCAGTCAGGATACATTCATTAGATAACAAAATTTGATATGATTTTGTATTATATATAATGATCTGAGGTCCAGTTACTAGCATGATACTAAACAGGTAGTAGGAATGGCTACATTTTACTTAGGTACATTTCAAAACCCAAACCTCTTTACTTTAACTTGAGTGAAAAAGTGTAGTCAGTACTTCAACTTTTACCAGAGTCTTTTAAAACATGAGTATCTGTACTTCTACTTGAGTGAAGGATGTGTGTACTTTTCCTATCCCATTTAACTGCTAATGTTTGCCTGCAAAGTCCAGTCTTAGACCTGCTTCCCTCTACCTCCCAGCACTTACCTCACTGCTTCCTCCATCCTCTACCACTAGTCCTACCCTCTCTCAGGGTAAAAGGAAGGCGACCCCTAATGGGAGAAGCAAAAAGAAGAATATTGACTATTTTGTATTTATTTATAAATATTTTTTATATTCTCTGGACAAACCTTGGTGGCTGTGACTGAAATGACCTCTATGAAATATCTTATTGCTCTGCTCCCTTTTGCAAAATTAGAGTCAACTCTATTTCAACTTTCCATGATGCTTTCCAGTTCTGATTCTGTAATGGAAACTACTGTGAACACAGTTTGCCGGGTCATCCACAATCTCTATCATGCAAAGAGTAAGGCATCCCTAAACATAATCGAGAAACACCGCCCTCCTCTTTGGGCTGAAACTCGTTCGAAATGTACTGAGGCAGATTGGAAAAACTGTTCTGTGGTCAGATAAATCGAAATTTAAATTTCTTTTTATAAACCCTGGACACCATGTATTCCAGACTAAAGAGGATAGGGACCCTCTGGCTTGTTTTCAGCGCTCAGTTCAAAATGCCGCATCTTTGGTGGTATGCGAGTGCATTAGTGCCTGGGGCAAACCTTGTAGCTGTGACTGAAATGTTCTATATGAAAAGCTTGATTGCTCAACTACCTTTTTCTTGTGCACAAAATTAAAATCAAGTCTCCCACTTTGTTCTCTTGTGGATTTCCACTTCCCCCAATACATTCTGGTCACCTCTGGATTGCGCATTATCGTTTTACGCTACCAGATTCCCGTAAACCTACTTCGTGACAGTCTATTGTTCCATTGTGTAAAAAAACGTTTAAAATTGAAATTTACAGAAAAACTTTATTTTTTTGGCTGTAGGACTGTGTTAAATGTTTCTTCACTTGACATCTTTCTCTCTCGCCATGTAGGTGTGCACGCATTTTTTAAGCCTGTTTGCTTGCACATCTGGAGCCACTCTGCAAGACACAGACAGATAAGTGAAAGAATATCGACTCATTATGCGACAGAGCAGACCCGGCGAGAACATGGCCACAAAACGGCAGATGCCGAATAAAGACGTTCAGGAGAAAGGTCAGATAGCAGACAGCGGTGTGTCGGCAGAAAAGAAAGAAAGCGCTAGATAGAAATCTTGTATAACAAAAAAAAGACAAAAATGGCGAAGTGTGTGTTCGGTGCCAGGTGTGCGAAGGATTTGAACAAGTACAGCCTGAGAGTCCGGGCATATCGGGACAGTGCATGGATGATGGGATGAGTGACAGCAGGCTTTTCACTCTTTCACCCTCCTCGGGAATCAAACTGCCCCTGGAATCCTCATAGAGAGCTCACTGTCATCTTTAATTCATATCACTGAGAAATGTCTAACACTCAGTCGCACTAACACACGCACACACACTTGTTCACACTTGCACAATCCTCATTGTCTACTGATCTGATCTGCCCTCTGTCTGTTCTTTCAGAATTATTCACATACTCCAGGCTTTTTTTCACATCACATATGACAGGTGCTAGACAGCTCTTGAAGTTGGGCTTTATGCATGCTAGCAATTCGAGCTTCTATTATGTTTTTTTGAAGGTGTTAGTTAATTTTCTATAATGGCGGTAGTGATGAATGGATTCTGAGTCACGGTCGTGTCCCCAGTTTAACAGCCTTGTGAGTAATATGTATACTAAAATCAATGTGTGTCATAAATGAAAGGGAACGAGAGTAAATGTATACAGTATACAGTACAATAACACACTGTAGATACACTGTGAGGGTGTGATGTGGTAATGCAGGAATTTATTTTAACAGTGTAACCCTTGCTGATACAACGGCAGATTGAATGGCAAAGTAATTGGCTTTAAAGTGGTATTTTGTATGCTTGGAAATGGTGTATGTTGGTCAGGTACACATTAATGCATATGTTCTAACACCTTTATGTGCTGCAGGGGATCATAAATAGCATTACAGACCATCGTTACCAAACTATAATGTTCCTGCTTGTCAGTTATTCTAAATATATTGAATACGGTGAATTTGGTTTCAAGTAGCGGTGGGCTGTGCATTTCACACCTAGGCCTCTTCAGTGGTGTTCTAACTGAATCAATTTTCCTCTTAATACCAGCATTATGACACCACAGTTATAGAAACGTTATAGAGAGAAGCGCAGAACAACAGAGCGCTGCATCAGGAATCTTATACAGTGGGAATGAATGGCATTGCTAATGCAAAAAACCCAGCGAACACAATTCAAGTCTCCTTTCACTGTAACCACAGCTGCACCACCTCATACATCATTTCTAGCAGAAGCATCGATATTAACCTCATTAAATACATTTGTGTGTTTTTTTTCATCGCATTGCGGCTGAAGGTTTGAAATAAATAGCAAATTGTGCGTTTTGTGCGCAAATTGTACGGGAAAGAAAACACGAACGTATAAATAGTTCACGAAAACGCTTTACTGTTTTGTGCTTGCTTTAACAGACCTTTTCTCTTAATGTCCATCGTTTCTTGAAAAGTCTGTCTCGTAAATGAATCTGCAACCAAATCAATTTCTTGAAAAAACAACTATTGAATCAACACCAACATACTTGAGCTTGTGCAGTTTGCTACAAATGCAGGTTGTGAGCTTTGACTCGTGCTCTCTCTGACCATCTGGTCAAAAGACGTGAAAATGCTGACGTGTTCGGTGGCCAGCGAGGGGGACCTTGGAGTGACCAAATCTCGGTCTGATCGGTTAAATCAACAGCATGGAAATCATTCTATGAAAAACAGCCGCAAAACTTGCAAAAATATTTGAAAAAAAATATTTCAAAACAGTCGCAAAAATATTTGCCCTACAGCAGGCAAATATCTTTGACAACGGCAACACGTAACGTCTGCTGAAATCTGAGTACCGGAGAGAAATGCCGTGAAACGAAGAGAATAGAATATTGAGAGTAATTTATTACATATTCATGTACAAACACAATATTAAAATATTAAAGGCCAGCAGAGAAGGTTTTGCTGACCCTGATGCCCACTATTGATTATCTGAAGTAATTCCCGGCCTGACTTCCTATCGGTGTGAAATTGAATTCTGTTGGAGAATATGTATATTATAGCTGTTTTTTTTTGTGGCTAATGTAACTGGTTCATATTATATACAGAGGATCCAGTTTTCTAACACTCATCCGATTGTCAAAGGAATAAGAGGGTCTTTCTATGCTGGCATCTATGTAGTACATGCTTAAAAAAAAAAGATCACAGTGTGTTTGCATGATCGGGATTGTGTATAAAGCACCAACATCACCAAGATCACTTTGTGACAGGCAGCTGTAACGGTTTTATTGCGTGATTAGCATTAAGTAAATTTTCCATAACCCAAAGGTTTTTGTTTTTTATCTTTCTTTCTGAAGCTCTGGTTGGGAGATTGTGTTTGCTTTGATTGCCCTGTGGTTAAAGGCTGTCCTAGGGCGAACATCAGCACAAGTATGTAGTAAATAATACCTTCCGAGAAGAGTGATGACTGCAAAGAAATAGAGACAGAACGATGGGGGGTGGGAAATACACTGAATTACAATATCCAATATATTTCAGGATGAAAACGTCTGTTGAAATCGAGCAAATTCTCTGAAAATGAGAAAAACGACCGGGTGTTCAAGTGAACATGGTACGTGATTGCATTACTTTGATAATTAGAATGATATCTGAATGGAACATCTGAGGAAGCTGAAGGATCTGTGCTTTTAATGGGTAGACCTTGTATATAATTTATTCCCTTATCATTGACCCCGGCATTCTTTCCTTTTCTGCCCTTCCGCTCTGCCCTTCTTCTTCTTTAATCTTCTCCCAAATGAGAGCTGACGTGTATGAAATATGCATGCTCTTCATCAAAGGTGCTGTTCCTTACAGAGCGCGCTCAGAACAGTGTGCCGGCAACGGCGTTTCTTTCGCAGAAAAAACGTGAAGCGGGTAACCGTCACCCTGTTTCGCTCCAGGCTAAGAAGTCAGAATAATGTATTTCAGCGATGCAGAATGCATAAAAGGGCGTCGCGAGAAACTTCAAATGTCAGACAGTCTTCGAAACTGGAACTGATGTATCTAGGAATAAGGGTGTTCTGTGATCATGAACCTTCTACTCCAAAGCATTAAGTCCCTTAGAAAGTGACACTAGAAATGTTTTCAATCCTAAATAGAAATGATTTGAATTTTATTGATTATTTTGAAAGTAATTTTGAAGGGTGCAAATTGGTCTAAGGTCTGCGTTAATAACATACATGAACACAATCTTCAAAAAAATGTTTTGTGTTTTTATGATGTATGTATTCAGTGTTTGATTCATTGGTTTGGTTGGTGGTTGGATGGACAGATACCCGGAGGGACAGATGACAAAATTAAGTACTAAATGGAGAGATGGTTGGGTGGGGGTTAGAAAGATTCATTTTATGATTTGGTTTGTTGGGTCGGTGGATGGCAAAGGAATTAATAAAGGTCAAATGGATTTGTTGTTGTATGGAATTTGTGGGTTCATTGAAAGTATGAATAAATGAATGAATTGATTGATGGGGATGAATTAATGAAAGAAATGTATGTATGGATGGATGGGTGGATGGATGGATGGATGGATGGCTGAGTGGTTTTGATGGTTGGATGGATAAAGGAAGAAGTTAATAGATGGATGGATGGCTAACAGCCTGGATGGATAGAGGGATAAAATAATTAATTAATGAATGAGTGAATACTTTGGTGGCTGTGGAGACTCATAAATGGTTTCAAGAAATGGTTTGTTGGATGGATGGATGGGTACTTCAGGGCCCGATGTGCTAATTTGGGGTCCGAGAGCAAAGCGCTCCTGCAGTGAAGGGGGGTTTATGGGCCTTGTTCAAGGGCATGAAGAGTGGCAGCTTGGCGATACCAGGGCTTCAACCTTGGTTTTGATCTTGTATTATTAAATGTTGCTTAAACTATATGTTGCGCTATATTTGTCCCGATGCCCGAATTGGGTTGTTTGTTGTTGTTTTTGTTTCTTTAAGTAAACTGTGATTGAACTGTGATTTCTACTAACACCAGTGGAACTTGGACCACAGTAGACTCATCAAGAATTGAACTGAATTTAAGTTGAAAGATGTTTAGAATCCAGGGCACTGATATGATACAGGATAGTACCAGATGGTAATCTTAATGCTATTGTGCTAGAAGTACATATATCTGTAACATGCCTGGAGTTACTTCAGTAATCCCCCTTTTATCGCGGTGGTTACGTTCCAAAACCACCTGAGATAAAAGAAAAAGCGCGATAAACAGATGCCACCCTAAAAATGCAATTTTATATATACAGTACTGTACTAACCATTTTCTTCATTTTATAATGAATAATTATATTTTTAGTAATAAATTTTATTATTTTAACATAAAACTACATAAAAACAATTTGCTATACGTTTATTGGGCTGTATTTCTTAAAAGGGGATGAGGGCCATAAGCTCTACCATCCTGACAAAGGTTGTAAGGGTTTCTGGATTTAGTTAAATAAAAAGGGAAACATTGAGGGTTCAGTACCAAAATCTTGCAAGAACCCCAAGAAAATGTGGTCTTATTATTTTCTTTTCTTGGCTGAAAGATCGAAAATTCAACCGAGAGAGCTTCAGATTCTGGTTCTTAGTTCTCTGGTTTTGGTTCCTAAAGAGGACTTGTTGCATTACTGAAGGCTCTAAAGTGGCAGCATGAGCAGGATTTGTTCAGAGATGTGACCGGAGTAGTCTAGGTTAAACAAGTGATGTGGACCAGACTAACCTAATTCCAGACAACGCGACATTTCGCCAACATACGAATATTTGCACTAATAGCCATATTGCCCCCCTCTCTATACAAGCCTCTGAACTGTTTAGAGGTGTTGATGGGATAAACTTGTCAATCAGGGAAGGTGAAGACGAGGTGTTTAATAATATTACGACTCGCGAGCGGTGCATACTCAAACAGAGAAAAGAAAATTAAAGCATTTGGTGTGTTCTTTAATAATTAGCCCCGGCTGACCCTTGCTCCGCAGTAATTGAGTGATCGATTGGGTAACTGTTGCTTTGTGTAATGGGGCAAAGAGTAGGAGTAAACAATTCCAGCGCGAAACAAACAAGGTCTTGCCTGGTGCGTAGTCGTCCTCACACAGGTCAATGCGATTGAGACGCTGGCAGTGCCACAAACCATAATCATCATTTACGAAGCAAAGTGCGATATGCAATTACACAGCCATGCTTTCTCTCTCTCTCTCTCTCTCTCTCTCTCTCTGAGAAAAGGCACTATTTCTGCGTCACTCTTTCTGTGATTTAACTAGCTTCGTTCCAAAATGAATAGATGTGGTCAATTTGGGGTTTACGGGTAATTCTTTTCATTCACTGTCCTAATTCTTTCGGTCTTGTCCTTTATTGCAGCTAATATCGACTACACACGTGCTGGCGGATGGAGCGGGATGCGTTGGCGGGGAAGCCTGTGCTAGCAAGCTTCCCTTCCCGAGTATCGATCCCACCACCGTTTCGTCTCATCAATATCTCCTTGTGTGTAATATAGCTGTCTGCCTCCACGACATTTTTTGTTTTATTTTATTTTTGTAACAGGACCGGATGAATAACGCAATTCCTTTGTGTGCCAATTAAAACTTAGGAGTTAGGAAAACCCTCCTGTAGCCCTTTTTTTTAAATACTCAACTAGGAGACTAATCAAGGAGGAGGACTGAAAGCGTGTCCCGCTTTCGCCGCTGTTATGTAGATGCCTTGTACAGGGTAATTGTTGCATACTTGCATGAGCCTGCATAACAATCTGTCTGGATAATTGATGCACTGTGAAATTTTTTCGTCTTTTACCGAGACGCCGTGCCCCAGGAGTGAGGATTGAGGAGGGATGGAAAATAAAGAGCGAGAAAGTTGACGGAGACTGCGCTTCAGACTAGAATTCCTTAATCAGTCTGCAGGGAGTGGAGGGAGGTTGAGGGACTGAGGGGGGAATGACAAGTGTAGGCACATTCAATTTATACACCACAAGAGGCCTCTTGTCTTCAACCACTTCTTTCTAGCCCAAAAAAAGGGGGTGAGCTTGGGAGTAATGAAACAACTCAATGTCATTTGTGCAGCACAGATCAAACAGAGCGCTTGTGTCCTTAGTTGTTTTTCTAAGCTCTTAATGAACTTCAGAACTTTGTTTTAACGGTTTAATTGTGGGTTTTTTTTTTTTGTTTGTTTTTTGCCTGTCTGAATTTTTTTAAACAATTTATGTAAAACCTCCACAACAGGTTTTTATGCAAGAAGAGGTTTCAAATATGAAAGAACTGTTACATTTATTTGAATGACTCAATACAGTGTGCGTGCGTGTCTGTCCGTCTGTCTGTCTGTCTGTCTGTCTGTCTGTCTGTCTGTCTCTCTATCTATCTATCTATCTATCTATCTATCTATCTATCTATCTATCTATCTATCTATCTATCTATCTATCTATCTATCGGGTCAGCAATACTAGTCTTTAATTTATATTTTTTTGTTTTAAACGGACCTATAGACAACTTAGTGCCATGGAAGACTGATATTTTTCAAATTTCTCTTTCCAGTTTTTTTCCAGATTTATCTGTCATATGTACAGATGTCAGTGACAGTGTGTACAACCTAATTCTTAAGTAAGCCTTCAGGAAAACTCAATATTAAAAATGAAACCTTTACGCATTTGGCAGACGCCCTTATCCAAAACCACTTGCAATCAAGCAGGGGCCTTGCTCAAGGGCCCAGCAGTGGCAGCTTGGGGGTAGGATTTTAACCTGTGATCTTTCAATCTAGTCTAATGCCTTAACCACTTTACAAATGTGTGCAGAAGTGTATGTGTGTGTATCTGTACAGTTCGGTTTAGAATATTCTGTTATGTTAAATTAGCTGTTTGTAAAAACCTTTTTGTTTTCTTAAAAATTTGTTAATTGCATTGTCCCCCGTCCCCCAATTTCCCTGTTGTCTAACAAGGAGTCGCACAGGCCTCTGTCCCATACTACAGGACACGCGATTCTGTTCCTCTATCCAGCCTTTTCCACGTCATAGTAGCTGGTTGTGATACCAACTTTTTATTTTTTATTATATATGACTTGGACTCGCAGGCTCCTCTGTAGACCCTCCTCAGCACCACATTTTTTAAAATAAACATTAAAGTACAGTCTGTCCTGTATATAAAATCTTTTAGTAGCCTAAGGAACCACAGAAGCAGTAGTGAAGGTTTTGATCTTATTGCCTCGCTGCACACACTGAATTATTAGTTTACTCTGCATCTGGGGTGTTTCTATACAGCGTCGGCTGAGAAGAACGTTAGAATTGACAAATGCAAGGAAATCAAATGCAACCCTCTGAGCAGTGCTGTGAGACCGGCAGAATGGAATCTTTGCTGGATGAAGAAATCTTTTAGAATGCAAGTAATCTGGTGTAAATCCATCCCTATTTTTCTTTTTCGCTCGGCATCGGCATTGAATTGGGGAACTGTCGCTGTTTCCTATGCAAGTTCATCTTTTTTTTATTATCTTGCACAATCATCACAATCATTATCTTGCACAATTATGGCTCAAAAAGCAAGAATGTGTTTGGTATTTATGTATTTTTGTATTGCTTACCTGAGGTTTTACTTAATAGAACTTAATATCATGTTCTTGACTTGTACGTCCTGGTCTATATAAATAAATTTGCTATTGGTGGTATAAAGAATACAGTGGATTGCATTTGCTAGTTTCATGCTTTGAAAATTGTGTCATTAGGATGGAATACTAAACTGTATACTCCTCTGAATGAGTCTATGCATAAAAACTTCAGATTTACCAAAAGCCTGAACTGAATTTTTTTTATATTGCACCTACAAATGTTTTGGACCAAGTAGGGACCAAGAATGTATACGTTTATGGACTCCAGATTATACAATTGTGCTTTCTGAACATCCCTTTCCAAGTTTAGTCCTCGTTTGTTGTTCATGTCGGGTGAGAAAGCCTGGGTTGCAGTCAGGTTTTCAATTAAACCCAGATATTTTCATTAGGTGAGGTCAGAGCTTTATAGCAGTCCACTAAAGATCTTCCACTCCAGTCGATATCTTAATGAAGCTCTCATAGACCTGCATCCAATAACATCTATTTACAGTCCACCGATCAGCCATAACATAAAAACCACCTGCCTGATCATAGTGTAGTTCATCTTGTGGCACTTAAAAACGCCAGTTGTCTAAGGCCTGGATTTAACAAGATTTCTGAAGATGTTCTGTGTTGTTTGGCACCAAGAATTCAAGCCCTTGAAGCTGTGATGTACTTGATCGGACTGAGGTTTGGGGAATTTGAGGCAGTCAACACCTTGGACTTTTTGTCATGTTCTTTAAACTATTCCTTTTTCCTGTTTTTGCAGTGTAATGGGAAATATTATTCTGCTGTACGAGGCCACTGGTATTAGGGAGTACAGTAGCCATGAAAGGAGTGTAACTTGGTGGTCTTATGCATGTGTGTATATATAAAAACTGAGTTTATAATAAACCCCACCCATGTGATTGGTGCTATTGTAACAATATAATGAATGCTATTCTTGTCACCTGACAGTGGTTTGGTACACGAGACAAAACTTACATACCATACACCTAAAAAAGCCAGATGTTCCAATACTTTTGTCCATATAGTGTATATCAGCAACAGTGGTAATGAAACACATGATGAGCAACAGTAGAAAAGATTTGTCATAGCACTAAACACCCGCAGCCCTATTGATCGAGGGGAATAAGTACAAAAATGTAACGGATCAGTGCAGACAGGGCTATTCACGGCTAGCTCGCCTGCTATTACGGCCTGGGAGTCAGCTCTGTTTCAGACGGTCATTAGAGCGCAGGGCTATCTGCGTCATCGCACGCGTTTCGAGAGATGCAATTTCGCAGATGGACTCACTTCCACACGAATACTGACTGGCTCCTTGTCCTTCGAGTGGCTGTCATCAGCTCATTTTAGTCTGGATGACACAAAGCCGGCACCTTCTGGATTGCATTCATATTTGAGTATGGCACGTACAATCCCTAGTCAGGTGAAAAACAGACAGTAAAAATCTATTCACATACGTAGATTCCATTTTGGTCACTTAAAAGCAATAATATTGTCTCAAATGGCTAATCAAAATGCTTTTACCTGCTTCCTAGTCATACCTAAGTACACATGCAATTCCTGGTTTCTTGTTGTTTTTTTATGATTGTGCTGCACGGTTTGATTTAGCCATTTTGTACTTTCGATTAAAAGTACTGTCCGAACACCCGAAGATGTTAGACTTTTCTTTGTTCCGATCCATTTACTGAAACGTATAGTTTCCAGTCTGCTTCGTTTACGTCTCGATTGTGGTCTGTTCCTATCGCGCATTAATTCTTGCCTCATATAGTATGATTTGATATATCCGAATCTGTGTTTTTTATTTTATTTTTTTATTTAAAAATCTTATGCTCCTGAATAATTTTGCACCTGTCCATCCATCTTTCTGGAATGTCTCCCGCTAGCTTTGCTAAGACTGTAAACGTTTCAGAATATTTCGGCATCGAATACACGAAAGATTTTTTTTTTTGTATATTAATATTTAAAAATCTCGGAACACATCATTATTAATACAGAAATGCTGTCAAAGAGCTCAGTCATTTTCAGCATGTCAGGCACAGTGTCCATATACACCAGCGCTTTGTCTTTCAAAAAAAAAAAAAAGCTAAAATATAGAGGAAGGCTGCTGGTGCAGTCATAAAGGGTGAAAATACCTGGCAACACAGCTGTGCTTTATATATTCCTTTCAATCAATCAAAATATTTAATCGCGATTAATTGAAGGACTCACACAAGTTAATTTTACGATTAACCGCACCTTTTTTTAATCCTTTTAAAATTTACCTTGTGTACCTACATGAATATTTCTCACGTTTTGAATACTCTAATTAATATGCGCATAGACAAACAAGACTGCTTTATGCAAATGTACTGTATGTTTATAATTAGTGAAACCAAACTCAATATAGAGCATAAAGACAAAATATTCTTGTAAATGTTTTAAAGTAATTATGGTGTTTTAAATTACGTAAATCATCAAGACACCAAACTGAACCTTTGCTGTTTCAACACAAGATGGTTAATGAGGTGATACCGAAGAAACTCCCTCTTCTAATTTTCATACCGATTAAATAATCAGAGAATATTTGTTTGCAATGTGAATATGTAAATTCTATACATATATTTATTATGTCTGTGATATCAAGTATTCACTAAGATTCAGGTTTTTATACTTATGTGTCTGTGAAGAGAGATGACAGATGGCAGAGAGCGCCCCCTTGTCTATTTTCTTTATTTTTCAAAGGCAGTGTTTTGATGTTATTAGGCGTGTATACAATTAAAACTAGACCCTTTACAGATTCGAATGATGTATTGCTCTTATCTGTACGTTTTAAAAAAGACAGACTAATTTAAATTCGTTTCGGTGTTATGAGAAAAAAATGCAACAAAACGCGTCGGTGCGTTTCTCGACCCCAGAAGGAGAATTGTGCACATCATGGCGGATTGTGATGCTGATTTGGACCTGGCATATCATTTAAACAAATGTTTACTGACTAAAAATTATTTTCCAGGTGAAGTCTTTATTTTTTATATCTGAGTAAAGAAAGGATGTCATGAATAAATGTGTTTTGCGTTGAAGGTTTTAAAGTCGCCTCTTTTCTATGTATTTATTTATTTATAATTGTAATAAAAATGGTTTATTTTATAATAAAAATGTATTGTATTTAAACAGAAATACATGCTGCATTAATCACGTTAATAAAATTAGTCCGATGGAATGAATCAACGCGTTCAGTCTTAATATATATATCACCCAGAGAGCTGTTTTGAATATTATTTAGATGAATTTTACATATAATTAGAGAGCTTTCACGCAATTTCATCCTCAATTAATGCTGAGTAAATGATAAGGCTTAACTGATTCAAGTAAAAAATTGGAGCATGAGGAATTCCAGTACCCCCCCATTCGTTTTGCTTGGTACTTTCTGCTTGATTATGGTAATACTTTTGAATTTCATCCAGGTTTTGAGGCAAGGTTTTGAAGAAACCTAGCATGTGAAAAAAAGTAGGCAATTCCTCACAAATACGATCGACTGAGTGGTCGGTTTCAGTTCATATTACAGAATTGAGTAAAGTACCAATGTAATTGCTGGGTTAAAGCGTTGGCTAGCGAATGATTGGTTTGTCCCAAGGTATTTCCTGAGGTATGACTTCTTTCACAATATATTATTGAAACAGCCATCGCACATTCTCTCCAACCTGCATGGACGGCGCAGTTTTAAACGTCCAATGAACTGAAATGTCTTAGTTTGGGCAGAATTTGCCAGGTCGAGGGTCTTTAACAGGTAATAATACACCAAGTGAAAGATGGTCTTGAGTTTCCAGGTTTTTAAAGGAAACCTTGCATAGTCCCAACCTTGAGTTATTTCTCATTGCTTTGTCAGCTCGCAATGGCTTCCAAGTAAAATGTCGTCTATAAGTGCCCCCGAGAGTCACCAGTGTGCACTCGGCGTATCGGGTCCCTGAATACTTAATTATGGACATCAGCCTCTTATTTCACATTTCTGAAAATACTAATTGCAGTGTAAGTGCACCTGCAGCGAACACGTCCCCGTTTCTGCAGACACTGTATTCCTTAATGACCGCCTATCCACTGAGGTCTGGCGCACGGAGACGCGGAATATAACCCTGTTTGTTTTCAAAGCGCATAATTAAGCTGTTAGACTGTAGTGTGTTGAGGAATTAATAGGCTGTGGTAAACATTGGACCTTCGAAAAAAAGGAAAAGTCATGCCTGTATCCAACTCCAGTATTTTAACCAGAGATCAGTTTTGTCGATCGTTACTGATAAATCTGAAATGCAGATTAATGCAGGTTTTTATGCAGGTTTTTAGAAAAGCCGATTTAAAAGTGTTCTTTTTTGTGTTTATGTAAATACTATAGGAGATACTGTACAGACACCAAACACTTAAAGTATGTCTGTTTAAACAATTTAAGTGTTCATGTCCTGTTTTTTATCAACGCATCTAATCTGAGCAAGAAGCTTACTATCCCTAGTAGTGCCTTCCAATATGCCATGCTGAAATCCTATTAAATCCGGTGCACGCAGATCGCTGGCTAATTTAGTCCACTTTAGTCTATAGAGACCCCTCCTGTCAGCAGCTGTGGGATCTATCTACATAAAGGGCAGTTCCTGGGGATGTACTACTGAGATAAGTGTTTCAAATCCTCTGCCCTCTGGTATCGGAGACTCTGGCGAGCAGCATCAGTTGAGCCAGGGTGTTGCTGGCAGATAATGATATCATTAGAATGAGGTGCACTAGCTCCCTGGTGCACTTGTTAGGGTCCCGCACAACGGTCAAACGCAATAACTGTGCTGGGACACGGTTTGAGGCCGGGGCATGGCTGCATACGCTTGCAAGAAGCGAAGCAATTATTCCTAAAACACGATTGCTCATTTAGCCAGGGTTAAATCAGTTCACTTAGCCGCAACGGGATTCGCTAAATTATAGCAAAATAGGATGGCGCAAGGATGTTGGGGTAATGCAGTCAGATCCCATTTTATTTTTCTACATTAGCTAGTGGTGGTATTAGGTGTGTTTAGATAGGCCTGGGAAAAAAACAAATAATTTTTATTGATAATTATTTTTTTAAATGTAAAAAAGCAAGCCATTTGAACGCAGGTGGTAGATTTTTTTTTATTTTGTTTTCCCCCCAATTTATTACCTTGGTAGCTTTAGGGATTGACATGTAGTTCTGGCAGGTTTATATACTGTAAATCAGGACGATCAAGTCATTATTTTGAGTAATTGCTTCCTCAAAGGTAAACAGGAAGTTCCTCCATCATCTTATACTGACTTCCTATTGGTTGCTTTTAGATGTGTTGTAGCAGTGACACTCTAAATTCTATTAGAACATCATCGTTGGCTCTCTTCTCTCACAATGACACCAAGCTTGCAATTTTTCTTTGCTTCATGCCTTTGGTGAAAAATCCTCACATGCTGCTGACGCATGAGCAGTCCAACCCACGAGTCCGAGATCTGATCCTTGTGCTCTAGTTACGTTAGTCCGTTTAGAATTTTGTGTTTTCTACATACGTTGATGCCATGTGATGGACCACAAAAAGTGGGCGTGGCCTATACAAGAAGGGTTTATTTTATATATTTGTGCTTGATCACTATTATGTCCTTGAAAATGATGGAACGCACTGAACAGCATGGGGTTTTGAGACATTTTAGTTGCTCTAATTTCCTCAAAATACAAACAAACTCACCAGACTGTTACTAAGCATCTCATGCACCTCAAGCCACATTTACACATTGTTGCATAATAAATATGGGCTGTTTTTGTTCCATATTCTTGATATTGGACCCTTTTGCAGAAAAGTAGCTTAGCTGCTAGCATGCAACTAAAGCATGCACTAGCTTTTTTATTGTACACACAGTGGTATTTGGTTTAGTTGTTAAAAGGTAATTTTATGGAAACAAAGTCTATAACATTTTTAAAATAAATACTCAAGCCTACGCATTCAATGTCCCTCTCCCTCCCTCTCTCTTTCTCTCCCTTTCTCTCTGATTCATTACCCATTAGCCTCCCACCTTTAATCCACTAGCCTTTTGTGAATTTTCTTCCCTTATTTAGCACTTCTGGGAGTGTCTGGGAATCAGGAAGTTTTTAATAAGAGCTTTGTCTCCAGAGATGCTGTGTATCTAAGACTTTAATGAGCAATCCAATGATCTGAGTTCATTATGCCTCGGTTCATTATGACTGTTTTAGTATAAAAAATTTTTACAATTCGCATCTGCATAAAAGTTATCTATGTGGTGCATTTATTTTTTTTTAATTATGCGGCAGATGCAAGTTGTATAATTTTTTAACAGTTGTTTTCAATAGTTGCATCGGAGAAAAAAATAAATAAATTGATGATTTGCTGTCTGTCTGAACCAAAAAAATAAAAGCTGCTTCTTTTGGCTTCCCCCATTAGGGGGCGCCACTGTGGATTATCCATCTCCATACCCCCCTCTGTCCTCTAAATCTGCCTCTTTCAACCCAACTACCTGCATGTTCTCCCTCACCACATCCATAAACCTCCTCCTTGGTCTTCCTCTTTTCCTCCTTCCTGGTGGCTCCATCCTCAGCATTCTTCTACTGATATACCCCATGTCCCTCCTCTGCACATGTCCAAACCAAAAGCGAACTATCTGTACCTTATTGAAGTGTGTAGCATCATATTTTTAATCGTATTGCATCGAATCGCATTGTGTTGAATCGATCGCAATGGTGTTTGATAGGGTTAAGGTCAGAACTTTCCTGCAGTTTCCTCAAGATCTTCCACTCCAGCTCATGTAAATCATATCTTAATAGAGCTTTCTTTGTGAATAGGAGTGTGTAAATAGGTTCTGATCTTCTAATTCAAGCGAAGGAACAATTTCCTGCTACCGCATCCAAAGACTAAATTGTCTCCCCATTTTGTGGTAACAGTTTGGTGAAGAATGACATATAGCTGGAAAAGTCAGGTGTCTCAGTACTTGTGTCTATGCAGAGTGTTTTCATATATTTTGGTTTTTATATCTGTATTGTTCACCAAACTACTTCTGGTTTGGCGAGGCGCTAATGAGCAAAGTTGTATAAAGGTTGTGGTGTGTGTGTGCGTGTGTGTTCGCATCCTGCTGTTTAGAGCTGCCCAGATGCAGCAGCACTCTTTAGAAAACGAGAGCACAGTGTCCGTTTGGCAGGAAATAAAGAAGAGGCATCTGGACAATCTTCTCTCCAGGGCCCATCATCTGGGCCTAACAAGACTCGGGTCCAGCAGTGACTGTGGTTCCCGTGCAGATGGCGGCCAAGAATCTTAAAAATAGCAAGCGGGGCAGGAAGCACTAGCTTCTTGTGAGAGTATAAGTACGTGATGAGCACCGGACAGGCTGAATTAGACCATGGGAGCAATCCAGCTGTCGTAATGCAAAAGTTCACAAATGCACTATCCTCAAGAGTCCTCTGAAATCCAACTGGCAAATTTATTAAAAAAGAAAGAGAAAAAAATTGCAGGTTGCTAGCAGGACATTAAAGGAGCCTTTCTCTTGTGCCTTCTTTAGCGAGTGGAGCATCTGCATGCACATCTGTCCCGTTTTCATTGCCACGCGTATAAAATAAAACCGCTCCCGTTACTACTTCCAATAAAGCTAGTTCCCGGGGAGGAAAAAAATTAGTTATGGCACCTTCCGTAGTCATTAGGCAATTCATCAAAGAGAAGTAAGAAGGTGTTAAATCTTACGCCTTAAGTGCGGCCTTAAATTCCGATAGGCGTAAAAACAAAGTGGTTTAAAAAGCAATTTGTGGGTTACGGCTTACCTGGGATCCTGCTTCCATTTGCCAAAACGCATCTCGTTATTCGGTAATAGCGTCGCCACGGCTGTAATGCGGCCACAGGAGCGAATTAGACACATGGTCGTGTCGCTAACTAAAAGCTAAGCAGCTTCAGGAAAATGGCTGCTTCCTGTGTTAGCTCTTATAAAATGACAACTTTACTTGTTGCAAGTCATGTGACTAGTCCAGTCCTAGTTTGCTTTCACATAGGGGTTGATCGATATTGATACTTTCGAAACTGGTATTATGTGAGGATGAACATTTTTCGCATTTAAATATTTATCATACTTGGTTTTTTTTTTTATGATAATATTTTATTAATATTTTCATATTTTCTTCATTAATATTCATAAAATGAATGGGAATTCATTCTTCCACTGTGTATTAATTTATTGTACAAACAAATCAGTATTGTCACTCATTTTCATAGACTTTATGGGCAAAAATATTGGGACACCTGGCTTATGCAGCTAACGACCTGAAACAGGTGCATCTAATTTAGGATAATAAATGTAGTGAAGGTGGACATTTTAAAGGCAGACTAACAGGTCTTTGAGGGTCAGAATTCTAGCTGATAGACAGGTGTTCAAATACTTATTTGCAGCTGTATCATACAAATAAATAGTTAAAAAATCATTCATTGTGATTTCTGGATTTTTTTTTTTTGATTATGTCTCTCACAGTGGACATGCACCTACGATGAGAATTTCAGACCCCTTCATGATTTCTAAGTGGGAGAACTTGCAAAATAGCAGGGTGTTCAAATATTTATTTTCCTCACTGTATATATTTTTAAAGCATCTGGTGGTTAAAAAAAGCAGCTGGATATTCAGGTATTTGAGTTTCTCGTTTGTAACAGCATTTCCTGACATTTTTATTTCAATTTAGCATTGCACATGGACAAGGATGGAAACATCAAATCTAGCAGTTAAGCCGGCCCTTGTCATTTTTTTTCCGCTTTCCTTGTGCTGGTAATATGAGAGTCTTGTAAAATAAGCTGTGCAAAAGGCCTACATATGTTAGTTTTATAGCTGCTGTCAGCTCTGCTCAGGATCCGGCACTAAACTGCCTTACATCATCTGAACAGACTTTTTAATGCACGTGAGTAAAGGGGTTCACTGTCTCTGAAGGTTTTCTGTCATGCAGGCTATATAAAGCTCAGACTTCTATGTTGATAATGGTAAAGAATTATTAAAAAAAGGGTCAGGTGACAAATATTGTATAATGAATTTCATGAGCCGCTCTGAGCTGCCGTGACGGTCCAGGAATCGGAATTGAATCAAAATAAGTTCTCAGCATACGTTGTATGCCAATTTCGATCTGTCAAGAGTCATCTTTTCCTCATGAGAGGAGTCTGAATCCATGGCAACAAGCCACCAATCACAGGAGAGCAAACTAATGAAAATGATAATAAGTTGTAATAATGAGGTGCTGAGCTTTTTTATCCTTGCAAGGCCTTTTTTTTTTGTTCCCTAAATTTGAATGATGCTAGTGAGCGATTGTAATTGACAGAAATTCGCATCGTTGGTAATTGCTGAGCTGTTGTTAGCAAAAAAGGCAAAATAATATTTTCATTTGTTCTTTTTTATATTTTAAACCACTATATTGACTTTAATACAGAGTATTTCCTTCAACATTTACAGCATTTGGCAGACCCCCTTATTCAGACCGACCGATTCAATTGAGCCGTTATGGGCCCTTACCCAAAGGCTTACAATGGCAGCTTGGGATTTAAACAATGCCTTAGCAACTGAGCTACCACTTCCCCAAATCCAGACATGATCATTCTGCATTGGGTTAAACTGTAGCTGTTTAGTTATTTTTTAATCTAGCTTACTTCCATTAGTCCTGGATATGTGTATATCCTTGCAAGAAAGCTTCTCTGCAGAACACCTAAGCAGTTGGAAAATCCAATCTAAACATACATTTATGTTTAAGCATAAGGGTTGAGGGCTATTCTAGCCAAACCTTGTTTTTTTGTGCTTTTGACTGATTTCACAAAAGCCAATACTAATTAAGTATATTCTAGCTCTAAATCTCCCTATAGTATTACATTTTATTTGTATTTTTTTTAAACCCCTATCGAACCAATGAGAGAGCTTTGAGTAAAAAAAAAGGGTCCTGGTCATTGATCAATTGCCACTGACATTTTCGAATAACTTTGCAGTAGAATTTTTTCGTTTTGCTCTACCGAGTGCACAAGGCACAAGCTTTCAAACTGTAATCGTATCTGAGGACCGAATGTATTGTATAGAATGGAGAGTTGGAGGACAATTGGCTCATTGAATGCAAAGTCATGTCCCAATTTATATTTCCTTTCTTCCTCTACAAGTGTTGTATCTCTCTGATTATATACTGCAGTACTTGACATGGCATTTTATAAACAGTCAATGACCTGGTGGTTCTTACCAGCTAATACTCATAGTAAAGTAAAGAATAAAAAACAAGCAGAGCTTCTTAACGTAGTTAGTACCTTATTCAGCTATTGTGAATTCTGGCTAATCCGTTTGAAAGTGCATAGCATTGCTAAATGACTAGCTAGTTTATTTAGTTAGCATACAGAAATTTCAATTCCAATTAGCAAAGAATTATAGTTAAGTACATTAAACAATATCAAATGCAATAGATTTTTCTTAATTACAATTGTAGCTAACAGTTTTTGGAAACTGAATTATAATTTTTGTGTTCTAGAAAAAATAATAGTAATAGCTAGCGTTAATTTTGGCTAGCCGATTTCAAAGAGCTTGATACTGCTAAACATCTAGATACTTAATTTATCTAAAATACAGAAATATGAATTCCACTTAGTAAATAATTATAGCATTTAAATATATTGCAAATATCAAATAGTAATATTAATTGCAATTGTAACTTAACTAGGTAACGTTAAAGGTTTGCTCACCTTTGCTAACGAAATGATCATTTGCCACGTATCAACAACAAACTTTACAGACTAGTGAGTAAAACAAAAAAATAAGATGGACTAGGTGTGCTAGAGAAACTAAAAGTGAAAGCTTTGCACTGTTTAATCCATAATTCAAAATGATCTGATGTAATTGGATCGCCATATTTGGTGGAATGCATGTTTTCTTCTGCAACAATTTCCCTCAGATCAATACATCTTTCAAAACATCTTTGAAAAATCAAGAAAAAGTATATTTATTGAGGAATATGGTCAAAAAAATGCTTCTACAGTTCCTAGTTCAACTTGAGTGCAAGAACAAAAGCCAGATATCCAAAGAATATTCTATTTGTGAGAAATCTGAATTGTAACCCAGGGTTATAAAATACACATCATCTTGTATGCCACTTTAATCTTTCTCCTCTAAGGGTTAACTTCACTGGTTAAATATTGCTTTCATCCTCCCATTAAAATGACAAAGAAAGTGATGAAAGCAGGGGAATCCTCCTGAAGCTCCGCTATGGCTCTAATTCCTCCTTTATTGCAAGGCTTAACCTACTCTGGTCCAGGTCATTATCCGGCTTAAATTTCTCCAGCAGGTCTCAGCTTAATCAAATAATGGTTAGAGGAGGTAGAGATGAAGTTGGTAAGACGGGTAGCTGCGTTGTCTTTAAGTGCTTTGCCACCAAATTAAAAAAGGATGACGTTTAAAGCATGCAAAGCTGTAATGTTGTGTTTTACTTGGTGTGTAATTTTGCTTAATTAAATCAACCTGAACTTGGAATAGCTAAGGGAGTTCCAGGCATAGAGTATCTGATCCAGCTGAGAAACATTTAACTTGTTTGTCTGTACAGTAAAAAATGGGAGAGACTTGATCTGGGCCGTGGACCCTGATTGGTACCCCGATATCAAAACTGTGGTAGCAAGCAAGCATCAGTACTTGCTTTGATGAACCTAATGATGGACTGTTGTCTCATGCTTGGAGCAGTGGTAAACCCAGACACAGGCCTAAAGCCTTGGAGGCTAACTATCAGAATATTTTTGTGAGTTTAGAGAGCTGTGAGAATGTCCGTTGATAATGGAACTAGGGTTTCAAGAGTTTCAAGAAATTGTAAAACTTGGAATGCATCTGGAATATGGACTTGGCAGACATGTTAACGCAGAATAGCACCAGTTGCACAGCTCCGATGTACACAGGACGATGTCTTTTGGCACGCTGACTTATGAAAGTCGGTGCTCCCTATGGCTGTGCAAAAAGCCTTGTGCTGCCATTTGTTGGCGTGTTACAAAATTGGTCTCAAAACCTTTTTGAGACTACCTCGTGCCAATTACAATTGTGTCCAAAAATCAGTCGGGTTGCCATTGTTGGGGACCAGTTTTTGTGGAAAAAATATGAATTTTTCTAAGCCTAAACCCGAGCAATATCAGTGACAGGACAAAAGTTTTGTGTGTTTTGCCCCTGTGACAGCTTGTGTTTTCTTTCTTTTTTTTTGTATTTATAATTAAATGCTTAGAGAAATCAAACAAATGTTCTTGTGCTGATTTCAAACTTGGCATTTGGAATAATCACCCTGTGATTCCACCTCCCAGAGCTGGTTACAAAAACTGAAAAAAACTGAGATCTCTTGCCCTGACAAAAATCCAAGCCCCGGAAAAATGCCTGGAAGAATTCAGTTTCTGAGGTTGGCACGATTGCACTTGCTGTTTAGGGGAATGTGTTAACATCATTTAAATTGCCTAAGCTGTGCTGCTGTTTTTAACTAAAGCTTTTTTATTGTTCCAAACTTGTCTGTTTTACTTTCAAGGTTTCTGTGAAACAGTTTCTTCTGAAACAACAATGCACAGATTCTCAAACGATGCTAACATCCGAGTGATGGTTTTCTAAGGGTCTGTAACAAAGTCATTTAAATGCTAGGACTTGAAAATTCATTTTTTTAGTACAATTAGAACTATTTTATTGTTCATGCATCATTGTCTGTGTATATTTATATATTTTAAATCTTTCAAAAAAGATTTTTGCATCATAACAAACATATTTTGCAATTAAAAATCACAATTTAAAATTTTAACAGATGTTTTTAATTTGAATAGATTTGCAGTTTTATACATTTTCTTTTCAGGTCCACAAATACATTTACATGAACTTCATCTTTGATTGAATAGAACTTTTTACTAATGTAATAATTATAATATTTTAAAATGAAATATTTAATCATTGATTTTACCCATTTTTTTTTTTTTTTTAAATAACTTTGTAATTCAACATTAATTAGCGGACCCTCTGCAGTTTCGGTTATAAATTGGTCGACACTTTCTAATAGAGACAAACACCATATCATGGCACGTGCCAGGAAATGGGTTTCAGCCATTGTGTTGTCTGGATCCTCAGTCATGCTAAACAGCAGTGCAGATATTAACTGTCATTCAGACTCAGGCACATGCACACACTTTTTCAGTTCTGTTTGCCGGTGTGATGATTTCGACACTTCATATCCTAGAGCTCATGATTAATTGTATGAGAAGAGGCAGGTGAGGTCATCTTGCATTGTTTTACTGCCCTGAGCCAGGTACAGCTTCTGACACAACTGTGTTGTGTTCTTATTTAAAGGACTGTAGAGTCAATCTCCGTAGAAAATCCGTGCATGTTAACACGGGCATAAAAATAGATATTTTGATCTTTAAATTGCAGTGGCTTAAACATTATTAAAGAAAAATTTTAAATAAAGACCATCATCGTGACATTGGATTTAAAGTTGCAGTGCTATTTAAGATTAAGATTTTTTTTTTGGAAAAGCAAATGTCAAACCAACCCACCTAGGAAATGTGAACGGTAATCCATAGCAGTTTTGAGTACTATAAACAGTGATGGGCAGGCCAAAGATGTTGTGCTGAGGTTTTCGTTGAGAGTGACGAGAATGGACAGGATTAGAAATGAGTTTATTAGAGAGACAGCACATGTAGGACATTTTGGAGACAAGGTAAGATTGAGATGGTTTGGACATGTGCATTATGGGTAATCCTTGGAAATTTGTGGAATAAGTGGGTGTTCGAATCGCTTCGTAATTGATCTATCGATCGTTCCATGCAAATCAATATACCAGATTACAGGACTCTCTTGATCTTTTGCCCTCATTAACTCTTAGCACACAGTGCGGTCAGGGTTTGAACAGGGTTTATAGATCGTGCACGGATGCTTATCGCGTCTTGCTTCAAATGCATCCCGAAAAAGCTTCTTTTCCATTTCGCAATAATGATTTTCCTCTGTCGTCTGCGGCGCTTCTCTGAATAATAATGAACAACGTTAAAACCTCCAACGTGGTTTGCATTCGCCATCTTTTTATCGCACCATTGCTCCAAGTCGGGGTTGTAATAATGTTGTCACAGTGTGAGGCATACGAGTACAGCTCAACCATCAAATACAGCTCACGAGGCGCCTGAATTTCTTTGAATGATAAGCAGTTTGATTTTTTTCTTAATTCTACAGTAGTCTTTGACTGTAACCATGGAATCTGACTGTAGCTACATAACATTAGCTTGAGTAACGGCTCTTGGCATCCGGACAGTTAATTACTCTGCACATTCTCATTAATTACTTTGCCATGCCTCTTGTAAAACTCGCCAAAGGTAGTCTTTGCTAGATGGAGATTTCTTGCTGGCCTTGCAATCCCAGAAAAGCTCAGTAGGATTTAGGTGCAGAGACTGGGCAAGCATGTTAGAACACTCCAGACGATTGTTTGCTGTCTAATGCTTACAGAGCTTGGGCATATGCTTATGTCATTGTTTTTGTTGTATGGTGAAGTTGGTTTCACTTAGCTGGAATCTAGATGGAATTGCATAACATTAAAGTATGTAAAATGGTAGCCATCTTGGTTCCTGTGTGCGTTTGCTTTTTACGACTAGGTGTTTCCATAGTTTTGACAGGCGTTGTATGTGGTTCTTCCTTAAACCATTACCACATAATTGTATAGGACGTCTTCGGATGCATTAGCGGTAAAATTTTTAAAAATCAAACCCAGCATGAAAATGCCCCTGTGCACAGAGCCAGTTCTATTAAATTATACACCGACCAGGCATAACATTGACATTTGTTTACGAATTTGACATGTTAGAAGCAGGAAAAATGGGCAAGTGTAAGGTTTTGAGTGAGTTTGACAAGGGCTAAATTGTGATGGGTCAGAAAATCTCCAGAACTGCAGCTCTTGTGGGGTGTTTTCTGGTCTGCAGTGGTCAGTATCTATTAAAAGTGGTCCAAGGAAGGACCAGTGGTGAACCGACGACAGGGTCACGGGCGGCTGAGGATCATGTGGTGAAGGCTGGTCCGTGTGGTTCTATGCGATGTGAATGCTCGATGGGTCACGACTGGTGGCAAAAAGGGACCAAGACAATATTAGGTAGGTGCTCATAATGTTATGCCTGACTCATAATGTTGGAAAGCTGACTGCACTGCAGGCCTCCTCACCTACCTGACTTTACTAACGCCTTTGTGTCTGTATGAATCGTACAACTCCTCAAGAACACTCTGAAATCTAGTGAACCTCCTCCCAGAAGTGTGAAGTTTATAATAAGAACAAATTTGTGACTCGATGTGGAATGGGATGATCACAAAGCAGATTCAAATCTTCAGACCAGATATCCAGCAACTTTTGTCCCTATAGTGTATTACAAAATAAATCAACCTAGACAATGTGGCAGGACAAATATTGGCAACAATGATTCAGCAGAAATGTGAGTTTGAATGCCTTTTGTTGAATAAATAAAATATGACATTTTGTTCCTCATATCATGGAAATGTTTTTGTATACGTGTGTGTGTGTGTGTGTGTGTGTGTGTGTGCGCATCATGAAACCTGCTCCTCAGTGAGCCCAGTACCTCAGGATATGAAGAACTTGATAGCATCAGTCCATTATTAGTTTGTCGATGCATTTCTGTCGCGTTCATAACTTGTTTTCTGACTACATTTCACCTGGCAGATATTGAGAACACAGAAAACACCAAAATGATTTGTGTTTCTTTACCCTAAGATTAATGCAGAGCAAAAATGAAGGACAACTTTCTCTAATCTGAAGCGTCGAAGTGGAACATTTTCAGCTCCTGACACTGCCAACAGAGTTTGGACTTCTGATGGATGTTGATTGTCAAGATAATTCAGTGACAAAATGAAGAAGTGAGCAGGAATCAATGTTAGGTGGGTGTAGGGGGATGGAGGGAAGGAAGGAAAAGTCAGTCCAGCATTTCACTCCTGTCTAATTAGAAAGGGCTGCAATGAGCTGTTGACATTTGGAGCGAGTGTAATGAGTTTTGGGGCCGGGTTCATACCGGCACTAGCTTAATTACACTGTGTTTGTGAAAGCAAAAAAAAAAAAAGAGAGAGAGGACAAATACTTACAGCCATTATTTAATGACTTTACCTCTTTGACACGTGCCGTTCCTCCATGTCGAAAAACCACAAACATGCTATCAGTGATCTATGTATGTTTGAGGTTTTAAGATCTACTCTGGATAATGTCATGGCTTTAGCTTTGTCATATTTCTTCAAGAAAATTTATGATGAACAACTTGAGAAGAATAAATAAACGTCAGTCTGGCATGAAACGAAAATGAAGAATCAGCTGAAAATTCATTAAAAACGTATAAAACCGAGATTAAACCTGATGAGAGGTGGCTAATCCCATTACACTCGACAGCCCTGGGTGTAAATATCAGTACGCTGATATGAGCTGTTGGTGTTTTGCTGATCGCCTACAAGGGGGAAACCGACTGGAGTGCTTTATTAGGTTGGCATCCAGTTCTCTGTAATCACCATGCTAATGAGGTGAACGTAAGAATTTCTCAAATGTATACAGTATCTTTTGTGATGAAATGCATTTAAACCACTTTCTATCTAATGTGCACCACATCAGTTTAGATTTTTGGTCTTACCCTGCACAATTCATGCAAATGGATATAGAAGCTAGGACAGACCTTTAAACATTATTGTTGGGCATTGACATGCTTTTTCTTGTTTACAAGTTGTTAACACTCATTTTTAAAATGATATTTTAATTTGCTTAAGGCAACGTTCACACTTTCTGTTTTGGCTTTTTGTCACGTTGAGACGGCATTTTCAATCAGCGAAAACGTAGCTTTTTGAAAACGCTTCCCAAAGTGAATAGATTTGAAAATGCTGTTTTCATGTTGCAAAGTGGACTGTGAAAATGAAGGCTTTCAGAGAGCCAGAAAGTAAATAAACACCAGCCGGAAATGACGCAGGTCGAAGGGTCTTCCGTTTGCTCATGATGGGATGTGTACAGGGATGTGATCGTTTTCAAATGTTTCAGTGTGAATGAGCAACTTTGGGGAAACGATTGGAACCAAATGTTTTTATATTTTGAAATGTACCTACCGTAATTTCCGGACTATTAAGCGCACCCATATATAAGCCCCACCCACTGAATTTTACAAAGATTTTTTATTTTTACCATAAATAAGCCGCACCTGTGTATAAGCCAGTGTATAAGCCAGTTCAGTCTACACTGAAACTAATGAACTTTACACAGGCTTTAAGACAGTGTCTGTTACATGGTGTAACGGGTGAAATATGTTGTGGCTTAAAGGAGAAGAGCAGAGCGGCATTTTGGGAATAGCCTGCCGCCGCATTTTTCCACTATTACTGCATGTGTGCAAGACCGAGGAATATGTCCTTATTATTTTCTGATGCTCATTTCTAAGTTTCTTTGACTCACCCGTAACGCTGTTGCCAAGGAAAATAAAAAAGGGGGAGTTTTGGAAACCTGTCTGTGCTTATATGATTTCTGTTGCAACTGGAGTTAGCGAGCTCTCCCTTCACCCAGACTCAACGCGTTACAACGGCTTGTATCTAAACAGTAGCCTACCAAGAAAGTCATTGTTCACTGTCTTCCTCCTTCCTTTCACAAATATTCCTTTTGAGAGTTTATCTTTTGGCATCGTGGTGCGTTTAAAAATCACCATCGGTGAAGCTTTTTACCCGATGCCGTGCAGCTCAGAACACAGGTGAAGTGCGTTATTTCATGCCCGGTTGTTTTTAGCGTGACGAATGATTCGCATTTCCTGTTGACAGTCCGAGTGAGCGGCAGGTCAAACGTCAGAGGAACATCATCCATATTTATGATGTGGTGCGGCCCGATTCAGTGGGAGCGCGATTTAATATAAAGAGTTTTAATTTGTTCACCTAAACCCGTTCGGCAATTTCGTTGGTCTAATGTTATGGGGCTCAGTTTTTTTGGCTTAAATCTTGTATAACCGGGAAAACCTCCCAAAAAATTCCAGAAATTAGCCGCTTCGTTGTTTAAGCCGCGGGGTTCAAAACGTGGGAAAAAAGTAGCGGCTTATAGTCCGGAAAATACGGTAATCGGAAATGTAACATAGAATTGATGTATTGACTTGACTTGACTTGACTTTACTTGATCGTATCCACAAAGCTACCACTACCCATAGCTCAGTGGAAAGTAATAAACATGTCCATTATTAACGCTTACAACGTCTAGAATAGGGGTGTCAAATCTTTTCCACAAAGGGCCAGTGTGGGTGCAGGGTTTTATTCCAGTCCCACAAGGGACACATCAGATGGTCACTTGAAAATGAAAATCATTAGATTTTGATTTGGACTTATTTGATTGGAATGAAAGCCTGTACCCACAGTGGCCTTTGTGAAAAAAAATTTGAAAACCATCTAAAACCATCCTAACCCTAGCAAAACCATTTTCCAGACTTTTTGCATGTTCCTCTGGTTTCTCCAGTTTCCTTCATTTTTACAAACCCTTTCAATGTTCTGAGATTTTTTTTTCTGTTTAAGGGAGACTGGTTTGAGCAAAGCAAAAAAAAAAATAAAAATTGAACTAATTTGCAGCCAGTATTTCATGCTCCCAGCTGACTTCCTGCTACTCATTTTGTCTGATTTATTTTTGGTCCCGTAGCTATTACTTTTCACTTCACAAAACAAAAGAAAACAGCCACTGCAAAATCTCGGCTAATGGATGTCTAGACAATGGCCTTTCCCTTTGCATCTATGATGTGCATATAAAATAAAGCAAACAATTACATTGTTTTCTGTATGTATCACGACCTCCTGTGGAGGTAGGTAAATTATTGAATAATTGAAGCTTCGGCTACTGCGCCAACGTTTAAACCAGTTGGTCTTCTATAACTTTATCATTTGTTTCAATGTCAGGCAGAAAACGCAGAACTCCGTGAAATGTGTTTATTACATGCAAATCCTGTCATCGTCTTTCCTCTGATCTTTTGCAGATCTAAAGTCTTCATCAGACAATAAGTGCCAAGGTTTGACGACGAAACATCAGCACTAATCCAAATCCATGTCAGGATCGTTTGCTTTGTTTTGCTTTAGACGTCTTAGCACGTCTGTCAATGTCAAGGCTGGTTCGTCACATGCCTTTGTAAATTCTCTGCGAGCTTTGTGTGTATGAAAGTGGTTGTTTGCCTTCTTGCTATATTTTTTAACCCTTGTGTTATCTTTTGTAGTTCTTGATCTAAATGAACACTCCTTTGCTACATTGCTACATTGGAATTGCTACACTGCTACATCATCACAAGGCACTCAAACTTAAATGTAAGCTTAGATTAAATGTAAACCTAGTTTATGTGAGTACACCAAACACCACCCCACCCCCCATCCCAATCGCCAAGCTTCTTTGTTTCCCCCTAGCATATATTGTTTTATTTTTCTATATTAACTTCCATCCTAGCGTGTATTAGGTGTACTCATCGTACAGACTTTATATATGTCATAACCAAAGTTAGATTCATATCACACTTGTGGTGATTGAATTTGGCCAACTGGAAGTTCTCACTTTCTTCTCGGCATGACCGCAAAGAATCAAGATTTTGGCACTTGATCATTTCAATTCTGTTTAATTTTTTCCTATAGCACTTAACAGTGGTCATTGCTACAAAACAGCTTTTCCGAAAAAATTAATAACCATTTAAAATTCAATTTATTTATCCCTACTATTTAAAATGAGTAAACCAGAAATAATGGTTGTGAGGGGAAAAATGAGATAAACAAAGCTTGAGAGGAAACAAAAGGTCTTGTCAAACTCGTCATCATTCACTACAGTTTCATCGTTCTTGAGGTTATTGACTCTTCAATGATTTGGCACTTGAACACAAAAATGTTTGTGCATTTTTACAACCTGTTCGTAATATTTACAGACCAAAGCCATTGTCATGGTCCTTGAGCAAAACCATCCACACTAACCTTGTGTATCAGCTAATGATGGATACGAATACTGAGCAATACACTTTAACACTACAGTACGTTGGTGTGGATCCTCAGCGACAGCACATGGTTTTTATTTATGAGAACTTCATCGAGAAGTACTGACAGGTCTGGAATCAAAAGAGGACAAGAAAATGAAAACTGATATTTCCCTTCAGGATCCACACATAAAGTTGGCGATTTCATGAAGTGATACGCGAGTGCCTTTTTTTAACACGTAAACACTCTTTGTTTGAGATGTACACCAGTGGCTTTTCTTTGAACTCAAAAAGAGCACTAGGCGAGGACGTCTTTACCGTTTTTTTTTTGACAATCTTTACCATCTCTTTGACCATTTTTTTTTTCGCCTTCATGCTCCTGCGTCCCTTTCAGCACCAGGTGATTTTATTCCTTGGCTAGCTGTGGCATTTGGGGTGCTGAATAGAAGATGCTATCTCTCTTTCAGCTTGGAGATACACACAACCCTGCTGAAATATCCATTTTTATATAAAAACTGACTGAGTGAGTGTTCGCACCGATAGCCTGAGAACATCCCACATTTGAAAGATCAGCCACTCTCGAGTTTCGTCTTAATCAATGAATGTAGCGTTCAATGACTATTTTTCCATTTGCTCTCTTTCTAGGTGCTGTACAGTACAAAGGATTTCCTGGTTGATACAATAGAGAATAATGCCTGTCTGTGTTTTCTTGGAGGTCCCTGTGAATGCTTGAGGGTTTTTTTTTTTTTTTTTTTTTTTTTTTACAAAAAGCCCTAGGCTCTTCTCAATGTTATTTCGAGCCCAGAATGATTCATTCTTGACTTGATTCGCGGTCACGGGTCATGTTTTGGTGCCGCTCACCGAGCCAGTTTCTGACTGAATGGACAAACAACACAAAAAGCATCCCTCTAATTGGCATCAGCATCACTGCTCCGCTAACTGGGAATGACGTTAGCGCATGCTTCTCGCGTTGCAATTGTGTTTATACAACCATTGTTACGGAAAACGTCCTCAGTTTTGTCCATGCCCCAATTACCAGGGACGTGTCTGAAGGGTCGCCTTATGCTAAATGATGGTGACAATTATGCAAAAATTTAATACTTGGGTTTTTTTCCCCTTTCTTTCCCCTTTTTGGTACTTTGAATTTTTTTGATTCTAAGGAGTACACTGCTATGTGGTTTTTAAAATTCTGTTTTATCTTTAAATAGCTGAATATTGATGTTACCTCCAAGTGGGTGTGGCCTAAACTCAAACACTTTTAATCTTTAAAAACCATGAAGGTTCCTTAACCTCAACTACACCACTTGATCATGGTTGGTCTTCATTAAGATGTGTCTGAACATTCATTTTTATTTTATTTATTTATTTATTTAATTTTTTTAACAGAGCATAAATTCTGCCGTCTTTTTTAAGTTATGTCCAAATATCAATATTTCCCTGAAGTGGGTGTGGCCTAAACTAGATTTTCTTTTTTTCCCTTCCTAATCCCCTTTTAGTTTTTAAAGACCACTGACAGTTCCTCAACCTCTAATACATCACTTGATCATAGTCGGTCTTCACTAGAGATGTGCCTGTACCGGCACAGTAATTTTATTTATTCATTTTTTTAACAGAAGATGAATTTAAAAGCATTGTAAATGGCTATTTGTTTCCCCAAGCTTGGTAGCGGATCGTTCGCTCATGTGTATTTAAAAGTAAAAACTTTTCCGCATCTTCTAGTTGCATCCTGTGCGTTTCCAGTTTGCATGATTCACAATATTACTACTGACGTATAAAGCACTTAACGGTCTCGCACCGCAGTATCTGAGTGAACTTCTGTACCAGTATGATCCTCCACGCCTACTTAGATCAAAAGGTGCTGGCTATCTGTTGGTTCCTCAAATAATGAAGACTACAGCAGGGGGCAGATCTTTCTCTTATAAAGCCCCACAGTTATGGAACAGCCTTCCAATCAGTGTTCGGGACTCAGACACAGTCTCAGTGTTCAAGTCGAGGTTGAAAACGTATTTATTTAGTCAAGCCTTTTATCAGTAGATTTCTCTTAGGTAAAGGCACAGATCTGGAGGGAACATGGATATAGAGTGTTTGGTGAACTGGTATATTTGTATGCTGTCGCCCCTCACATTCACACGCTCACTCAGGTTTGTTGACGGTGGTGTGGTGGGTCGTCTCTTATCCCAGAGATCCCTCATGTCTGTGTTACCTTCTGGTTCTCCCTTTTAGTTATGCTGCCATAGCGAGTCTTGCCGGAGTCCAAACTGCACAGTGACATTAACTTTCGTACACCAATAGTTACACTTAATAATCCATATCCTTCTCTTCCCGTCACCCTCTCTCTCTCTCTCTCTCTCTCTCTCTCTCTCTCTCTTCGGTCGAGTTAAACATGCTCCTGAGGCTCCAGTGACCAGTGTTCCTGCCCCTCTCCCTCCTTGGATCTTCACACTTCTGTGCAGCTCGGGACGGTCTCTTAATTCCGGAGTAGAACGGGTGCTTTGAGGACGGATTGGACTGTAGTTGGTGTCGGCGGTCTGCTGCACTGACTCGGGAGTGCAGTTTGCTTCTGATCATCATCACTGTACCCCACAACATTGTATATCTGCTTCAAATGGACATTTGGTGCAACCCAGATGAGGATGGGTTCCCTCTTGAGTCTGGTTCCTCTCAAGGTTTCTTCCTTATGCCATCTCGGGGAGTTTTTCCTTGCCACAGTTGCTCATCAGGGACAAACATACTTACAAAGAACATATTTATGTTTAATCACCACATTATCTGTGTAAAGCTGCTTTGAGACAATGTTCATTGTTAAAAGCGCTATACAAATAAAAATGAATTGAATTGAATTGAATCCCTTGTCTGCCTGCCTGCCTGCCTATCTGTCTCTCTGTCCATCCGTCCGTCTGTCCATCCGTCCGTCCGTCTATCTATCTATCTATCTATCTATCTATCTATCTATCTATCTATCTATCTATCTATCTATCTATCTATCTATCTATCTATCTATCTATTCTCCCTCTTTCTGTGTCTGTGCATATTCTGTTCTCTCACGAGTTTTGTGATAGGTAAATTTCCCCTTTCCCCATTGTGGTCTATAGCAGGGTTCTGAATGAAGAATAGCCTGAGGCCAGACCCCAAACTGATGAGCCAGACATCTTCAGGAAGTCCGCTGGATGGTAAATAGAGCTGGCGCAGGTTATGTACACTGCCTAGATTGTGCCGATTTTAGCTGGGAGCTTCACGTGCTCTGCTGCTAGTTTCCAGAGTCTGTTTATTCCTCCTCACTGAGGCCAGCGTCTGAGGACAAGCTTGATGCAATTATAGTTGACCAGCCATGGGAGTCTGATTCCAACTTTCTTTGGATTATGTGTGTTTAGGTCCTGCCTGGGATTGTTTGTGAATTTCTGGGGTAGGTGATGCGTATGAGAGACTCTGCTTGTGCATTTGCTGACCCTGTATGCACAGTACCGCATGCTTGCTTTCGACTTCAGCATTATTATAATGAGCGTATTATAGGATGCTGTTTGCCAAAGCACTGATACGTCCTTACATGCAATCTATTTTTATGCTCTGTGTCTCCGCTACCATAAAAAAAAAAAACCCAACTCGATCATCTTTTATTCCACTTTGTTCTTCTCTCTGTACCATGTAGCCCTGAGCCATTCTTTCCTTCCGCCTTTCCATCTCTTAACGCATAAAGAGGTCGGCGTATCGGAGAGGCCCGAGGGAACTCTAAACAACACAAAGATTACGCTGCTCTCCTTCAGCCTTCGACAGCACTTATCTCTACAATGCACTGTTACACTTCACAGCCTGACACTTTTTTTTTGTTTTGTTTTTTTTGTTTTTCCCATTTCTTATTTGTCTGTTGCTTGAGCTGTTGTCTCTATCGGGTGTCTTTTTTGAAGATGTCGTTTTTGTCTGATCATCAGAAAGTGGAACTCGCATGGAGATTTTGGAAGAGGGTATTCTATATTAGCTTAGTGCTAAAGGCATTATACTTTGTATCCGTAAGACATGAGTTCAAATCCCGACTCCCACCACGCTGCCACTCTTGGTCCCCTCAAGCGAGGCCCTTAACCTTCTGGCTGTTCAGTTGTATGAATGAGATAAACGTAAGTCGCTAAGGTAGGGGGCGTCTGCCAAATGCCATAAATGTAAATATGATATTGGACTTAGTAGCCTGTTGAATGTTATAACTTTAGATGCGTAGGTCTTTAGGCGTTCAAATCAGTTCGACGGTACGACTTTTGAAATAAAAAGTTTTCGATTAATTCGACAGATTTTCTCATGTCTTCGAGCAACTTGACATACTGTAAGCTTCACCCACGCATGTCTTTCTGAAGCTTAATTTTTTTTTTTGCAACCGTGGTGCATTTCTTCTTTATCTATGGATGTTAGCAGCACCATTTCTAGGTTGCATAGGCAAACTAGGCGGTCGCCTTGGGCACAACCGGCTGGGGGGTAGGCTATAAACATCTTCTCTCCTGTTCTCAGTCTTACACAAGTTCTTCTGTCAGAGCCAAAAAATGTCCCATTTGGACTCCACAAAACTTATCTCCAGTCATTCCCTGTCCAATTATTTAGTTTGTTGCATAGAAACAACAGGAACATGCATTTGGTGACATAAGATTCATCCAAATTCTGTAATAATCACAATATGAAGAAAAGAAGGGCCAGGCTCGGAATGGCACTGGGGTGTTGCCTTTTGCAGTATTAACCTTTCTGGTGCTGCACCTCTCAATGTTGTCTTGGTAAGATTTTTTTCTTTTTTTTCAAAAAGACTCTTTTTGGAGCTGCTACAGTTAGAAGCCAGGATAACTTAGTGTGAATGTGTTGCTGTTAACATTGATAATGTCAACTATCGTATACAAGGTTTCACATGATGTTCAGGTGGTTAGAACTTAGGAATCAGAATAAAATTTAATTGAGAATAGCTCTACTTCCCTTATCAACCGGTTATTGATTTGTTGCCAAGTCCGAGAGCTACGCGTGGGTGTTTCAAGGATGTAGGAAATAGTTTCTTTACGTACACTTTTTTACAGATTTTCTGTTTCCGAACAACCACCTGCTCAACAACTTCAAATCCCACTGCATTACGTTATCCGTTCATGTTGTACTCCAACGTCATGGTGGAGCACTTTTTTCAGAGAGGTTACGATAAACTCAAAGGCTGAAAAAAAAAGATTTCAGTCACTTTTCACTACAGATTGCCAGTAACAGGACAGCCGAAGAGATTCTGGGACGTCGTTGCGGGACCGAACAGCAAATTGTCTTGCTATTCCCATACATTCACACCCGTTCCATTTTAAGAGAATTGAGCGTGCATCAGTTCGGTTTCGAAGCGTTGGAAACGGCTGCTCGAAGAAGCGAGTGCGAAACCCATGTGGATTCTCAGGTTGGTTTGGGAACGCTACATATAAATTGCTAGGCTCCCGTGGAAGCGAGCCAATTTCACACCTTCTGTGGATCTCGAGGTCCGTTGAGAACTTCTTATGAAGCAGGGTGCTACAAAACGATTGCATTTTTGGTTATAATCAGATCACTGAATATAGTTATTACAAAGTTAGCTTTAAAAATCTTCTTTTTGGGGATGCATTGGACAATTGGGCAATTGCCATTTACCAGTGGGTGGTGGCCAGGTTTGCAGGCTGGTACTCGTACGAAAACTAAGCATGTGTATTGAAATCGCATCTCCCCACCTTCAAACAACTCACTAATCTAGTCAGCCTTTTATTTAGAATAAGGGTTAACACCAGGTGGACCTTGATCCAAATGTATACTACAGTAACTCTGAAAAATGTAAGATAAATGGATAGATGTGTAAAGTCACGCAGCGGTGTGGTGGTAAAACGTAAAAGAGATGTAAAACAAATTCGAATACAAAATAACAAATCATCCTCGCATTCTACATTAGGGTCCTCCCTTTTACTCACTGCGGACCCTAATGTAGGATTGGAGCAGGTGTAAGGTGAAAATGGTCTTTAATAAAGAAACAGGAAGTGGGAAAACACAGTCCGAAAGAAAACAATTAATAAAAAACTTTAAGCAGTACAGGGTCTGAATAGAGGGCAATGCAGGCAGAGACAAAAAAAATCTGAAAACCGGCAAACAGAGCAACAAAGGCAGAGAAAAAACAAAACGCCAAAATAAAACCGAAGTCCAAATCGGGTACTAGGGAGGCAGAGCAGAATAGGAACCAGAACAGGAACCAGAACAGGCAGGGTGGTAATAGCATTCTCAGGGATTAAGGAAGCCGGTGAGAAAATCTGTCAGGGAGTGGATGTCTTAGGTGTCCTTTAATACTGGGTTGCACGGGAAAAAGAGCAAGATGGCCGCCGACCAGGAAGCGTGCGCCGCGAACCCGGAAGTGCGCCATGTGAACCCGAAAGATCCTGACAGTGGCGTCTTTGGATTCTGGGATTTAAACTGTCCACCTTCTCCATTGGAAAGTCTGATCTTCCACAATGCCCAAGTTTAAACACAACTCACAGTTGGCTGATAGAGAAGCAGCATGCTCAGCTCTTTCAGAACTGTTAAACACAAATGTATGTTTATTGATGCACTGCTAGTCCGGGTTTTCGTTCTGTCTTAAACCAAATTTGTCCTAAATAAGTACGCGCTACGGAGCTGACAAGTGAACTCGTCTATGCGATTGGACATGCACCAGATCGCCCACTTGTCATCCTGCTCATACCAATGAGTTGCTTTGTGCTTGCACTTCATAGCTATAAGAAGTTCCATACTACTCGAGGGAATCTTGTCTTGCCAGGTCCTGTGTCTGAATGAAGAAAGATCCATGCTTTATACTGCTTTATACTGCTTGTGATTCAGTGCAAGCACAACATCTATTAGGATGGATTGATCTCTTGGGAGACAGAGGCAGTGTATGAGGGGGTCAAAAGAGCGCAAGATATGCAAAATTACCTTGTTGCCCCAAAATTTCCGGACTGTTTAGATAACACTCAACAAGATTAAAAAAAAGTGAGAGAAAAGGAAAGGACAAAAGATGACGAATAAGATGATGAAAAGCCTGGGCCTTCTGTTTACTTAACAAATGCAATTGGGCCCAAGGTGAAATTAGATTACAAAGAAACTGATCCCATTATATGTTCACATTTCTGCTGTCCTATTACCGGAGGAGTTGGTAGAAGAGATTTTTTTATTATATATTTTATATTATGTATATATAAATTAGGGATGGTAAGACTACTTACCAATGCCCATAGGCATAAGTTAATGATGTGATGCATCAATTTTAAAGGAGTGTAATCGGATACAATTTGTATCGCAATGCGTCGTTTTTAACATATTTGCATCTGTGAAAAAAATTTTTTTGGTACATATAATTATTAGTAGATGTGCTAAACTTTTATTATTTAGAAAGTGATCAATAATTTGTGACCAATATTTCAAATGTAGATTGATTTCTCCTCTCTAAATTGTTTCTTAGGCGCGTTCTCTCAGCACCACTGCTATGTGACTCTGACAACGCTACGGAGACCGAGGCGTGTCCTGAGAATAACATAGAATATAGATTAACATGGCAGAGGTAGAGCTGCATCTTTCTGGAGACAAAACAGCAAATGAATTTCTGGTTTTTGTTCATCTTTTTTCTTTTTTTTTTATTAGTGGAGGGGCCATGCGTTAGTAAAGTAAAGTAAATTTATGATTTGCTGTCTGACTAAACCAAAGATGATATAGAGTTGCATAGCATATTTTTCCCATTGCATTGAATTGTATTGTGTTAAATCAAATTAAAATCGGATCGAACTGTATCATAATAGGGGTGAATCGCATGGCATTGCTAGCTGCTTCATATGTATCTTTAATGTATCGTATCATTGGCTATGCGTTGATGTGCGAATCGCTTCAGCCTCATTTATTTAGATGTGCAGCCATAAAAAATGCATCTCAATCTATCTATCTGTCTGTCTGTCTGTCTGTCTGTCTGTCTGTCTGTTTCTGTCTGTCTGTCTGTCTGTCTGTCTATCTATCTATCTATCTATCTATCTATCTATCTATCTATCTATCTATCTATCTATCTATCAACTGTATATACACTAAACAGGTCCCAATTGGTGCCACTTGAAGCCCATTTTCCTCAACAAATGTCACTGTGATGTGTGAATGTGTGAAGTGGCTTGGGATTTGAAATAATGACCTTCCAATCAGGATTGAAACATCTTAGTTTGTTGGAGGCTCTGGTGTCCTGAAATGATGCTGATTCTTTGAAAGTAAAGCTGGTTGGGGTCTGAGACTGGACTTTTACGTTTTCCTCTGCCTTCCTTCATCTTGGTGTAAAATTTTGGACATGGCCAGTGCTGTATCTGTGGGTTTTGTTAACTGTATCTCCATCTTCCAAGAAATAGAAATGAGAGGTTTCTCTTTGGGTAAAGCTGGATACGCCTTACCACATAGTAAATGTGGATGCATAGTGTTTGAGTTGCTTGAAGGAAAGACTGATTTATTCACGCAGTGGTAGAGCCACATCCTGTTGTTTTTTCCCAGTGGTGTCTTCTACTTTTGGTACCTAAGGCTGGGGTGAATTTGCATGCAAAGTTTTCTGTGATTGTAATGAATAAGGTAGTACACAAGTTGTGTATATTCATTGTGGCCTTTATAATTCCCAGAATCCCATACAGGGAGGATAAGCAACATGTAGGCAACATAATACGAGGTTAATCCAGATTCAATAATATACAGGATAAAGCAAAGGAAGTAAATAACTGAATTAGGGAATTAAAGATATGCAGACAAATTAATCAAAGATTTGACATAGGACAGGTGAAAACAACAGGACAACAATCCAATTACAAACAGGTGTAATACAAAAACTGGCCAAACAGAATGACATAGATAACCACAGCCAAACAAAGCTGGACTGTTTATCATGTATCAAACTGAGAGAGAATACGTCAAGTTTATGTCTTATTATCGTTAAATAAAACAACATTCCTTTGTGGGTTTTTGTGGACCCTTTCCAAGCTTCAGAGCCCATTGTGAAGCGATAGCAGGCCGTATTTCAAAAATGCAACATTATCATTGATTTAGCTTTCTTTATACTGGATGAGTAATTACTGATGGGTTTTATTGCGCTACGAAAACACTCCATGACCCCGGCTTGCAAGCAAATGAGCAGAAACTCCATGCGCCGTCGTAAGGATCTGATTTGCAGTCTGGATGGGTGTTGTGAGGAATCGGTAATGAAGAATGAACGCTGGATGAGGAGGAGAATTAACCGGGGAACATGCACCAAACAGGGGAATAATAATCATTGCCTCAGGCAATTATAATCAGTGCATGTGGGTAATAAGCATCTTTATTATTGTTATTGCTGTGCTAACGTTTGGGAATTTCAGAGACAGGTGGCTGCATTTACTTTATCACTGGGGGAATAAATAAATATGTCCTTTCGCTTTTTGTGCGAGTATGTGTCAGCAAAAACCATGGTTGAATGAAGTTGGGGTGGTGTGGCGGCAATCATAAAATGTAGTGTGTGTGTGTGTGTGTGTGTGTGTGTGTGTGTGTGTGTATACAGTGTGACAGCAGTAAAGTGTGCAGTAGGAACGACATACTGGTTTGAGGTTGGACTGCATCAGGGATCGGCTCTGAGCCCTTTCCTGTTTACAGTGGTGATGGATGGGTTGATCAGGCAGAAGTCTATGATGTTTGCGGATGATATTGTGATTTGTGGTGAGAATAGGGAGGAGGTTGAGAAGAGCCTGGAGAGCTGGAGGTATGCGCTGGAGAGAAGGGGAATGAAAGTCAGTAGGAGTAAGACAGAGTACATGTGTGTGAATGAGAGGGAGGGCAGTGGAGGGGTGCAGTTGCAGGGAGAAGAGGTGGAGAAGATGGAGAAGTTCAGGTACCTGGGGTCAACAGTGCAAAGTAATGGAGAGTGTGTTAGAGACGTGAAGTAAAGAGTGCAGGCAGGGTGGAGTGGGTGGAGAAGAGTGATAGCAGGAGTGATTTGTGATAGAAGAGTATCTGTGAGAGTGAAAGGGAAAGTTTATAGGACTGTGGTGAGACCTGAGATGTTGTATGGTTTAGAGACAGTAGCATTGATATTTTTTATTTTATTTTTATATATATAATTTTTTATATGCTGCATATTTGTATATTCTTCACTCATAATGACAGTGAGAACATAATTATTTTAATATTTCTATAAACATTTTAAACTAAAGAAAAAACCTTGAAATCAAATTTATTGTACATAAGTATTCTGCACATTTGCTACAACACTTGAAATTTTTGTCAGGTCCTGAGATGTTTGTACACCTTGACTTGGGTCTACCTGTGGAAAAATCTATTGATTTGGCCATGATATGAAAAAGCACCACCTTCCTATTGAAGGCCTGACAGCTGACAATGCACATCAGAGCAAAAACAAAACAAGACATGACGTCAAAGGCAGACACAGGATTGTTCACATATCTGGGCAAGGATACAAAAAAATTGCTGCTGCACTAAAGATTCCAAAGAGCGCTGATCACAAGGCTTAACTGAGTGAGGTGAATAAGAACCTGAGCTCTGGAGATTCTGTGTGGAGATGGAACAAAGTTCAGGAAGGACAAATATCACTGTAGCACTCCACTGGTCTGGGCTTTTAGAGTGGCTGGATGGAGCCTCGCATCAGTGCAGAAGCCCACTTGGAGTTTGCAAACAGGAACTTGAAGTATTCTCAGACTGTTTTGGCAATCTTTGAATATCCTGTAAATGAGTGAACACTTAAAAAAAAAAAACAAGTTTTGAATGCAATCTATAGTGTAGCAAGCCTTCTGCTGAGGTAAATCCTCTGAACGTCACAAATCGATGTCATTCAGAGAGAATTGGTGTCATGAAGAACCAAAACCGCAAAAATTGTCTCATTGGCCAATTACTCACAACCTTCAGTGTAGTTGTGGGAGAGCGCCGCTGAGCCATGTGGGCAGGCGGGTGGGTGGGAAAGACCATGCTGGGCTGAGAGCTTGTTCAGATCAGGGTGATCTGTCTTTCTCCACAGTGGATGCAACTGTCATCCACCCACCCTTTGCTCTTTCTTCCTTCTATAGATAGAGCAGCATGGTTGGGTCCTCCCTCATACTAGTTACCTCAGCGAGAAAATGAAAGAAAGAGGCATCGAAAATGGCAGCTGAGACGGAGACTGCTTTCTGCTTCTTAGATTTTTGATAGAAATTTGGACATTGAATTTCAGTTAAGTTTTTGATGCTTTTTTAACAATCTGATCTCCTGCAATTTTGAGCTAAGAGGAAATAAATGTGCAAATTCTATTTATCAGTAAAAAAAAGTGTTGTTTGAACGACGACAGCCCAAAATTCCACAGTTTTGCTTACAACGATTGCGTTCATTCATAAATGAACCCTTAATTCGTTTTTTCCTTAATGCTATATTGGTTCCTTCCTTCCTTCTTCAAAGCTCTAGGGTGTATACATCAAGTCTTAATGGACACTGCTTGTCATCTAGGAACATGACATCCTATTAATGTTGTATGTGCGTGTGTGCGATCGCCAAACTCTTCCTCTTTGGTCTTAAACGGATCTCTAATACTCTAATACTCTAAAACACACACTTAGTTCTAATTAACTCAGAGGATTTGTCTTTATTAGGCTCGGATTAGACATTTCTAACTGTAATTACAGCCAGCCTCGGTGTATAAACACGTCGTTTAATTTAATTGCATTTATTAATCCGTGCAATAGAGTGCGCGTGAGTGTGTGTAAATGCGAGAAATGAGAAAGTTGCAAAATAGACTGGGGGAAACATGGAGAGCGAGTGAGAGGAAGAGAGGCAGTTATTTGTTTTTCCTCAGAGACATTTGTTGGATATTGCATTGTGCCTTGCTGCCCATATAATTGGATCTGATAATGATAAATTATGGAGCGTTACTTGGAGATAAAGCATGGCTCAGACACTTGTTTGAAACCAGACTCATATATATCAGAATATTTGTACTTTCTCAGCAAGGGGAGGCGAAGAAACGTGGGTTTCACCATCAATTACTTTTATTTATTTTAAGTCGAAGCAGAGTAACAAGCATGAAGAGGCAGAGCTCTCTGGAAGAGGCAGATAAGGAAAAGGATGAGCACATTCCTGGAAAAGGTTTTGGAAAAAGGAACAGTTATTTTTAGGTTCAAACATCAGAGTATTAAGGTCTATATTAATTTTTAGATGTATTAAAAGTTCCTATTATTATTTGAAGTGTTTGCATCATTTACATTTGTGGCATTTGGCAGATGCCCTTTCCAGAGTGACTTACATTGATATTTTATTTTATCTGAGAACTTGAGGGTTAAAGTCCTTGCTAAGGGGTCCAACAGTGGCAACAATGTGATGCTGGGATTTGAACTCATGACCTTTCAATTAAATAAACATCATTGTTTACTAATATATTATCTTCACTAATCAAAATCTCTCATAGTGTTTTAAATGGAAATTCTCAGAACACAAAATCAAAAAATATGTTACATTTTTATATATATATATTTCCATAAAATGTTTTTGGGCTACAAAAATTGAGATAGAAGTAAAGATCTAGGTTTTAATTATTGTATATATTGGAATAATGCAAATATCTGTTAAATAAGCGAATTAAAAAATAGATAAATGAATGAATGAATAAATAAATAAATAAAAACTTTTACTTATTGAATAATAAAAAAATAGGAATAATGTGTATGTTGGGAATGCTCGATCAAGTGTTTAAAATAATATTTAAAAAAAAGCTTTTACCCGTATTTAAAATTCTTGGTTCAATCCGGCAAACTGATTTCACATTCCCGAAATGTTTATTTACAAGGCTTGACCTTTTAAATGCTAGTGGAAGACAATAGAAGCCATGCTAATGCGATGAATAAATTGTATAAAAGTGTTACAATCGTATTCGGTTGCGGGCATTTATACTGCATAAAACTCATTTAAGGTGCAGAGTAATGCGGCACGGATTTGCATAATGCCGAGGTGGAAAGTGCTCGTGCTCTGCAACCTCGCTTCACCCTGCTTTATGTTGAGCCTCAAAAGCCTTAGTAGTTTAAACAGCATTGTGTGTGGGTCTGTGGAAATAAATCGTATTAGATTGATGACAACAGTTGAGTTGATCTTGCTAATCAGTCGCTGTTTGCTAAGTCAGGATACAGGGTTTCTGAAGAAATTCTTTCTGTGTTTATCTCGTCAGACCGTATGGTACTGAAGAACATGGAGAAAAATCTTTGGAGAAAAACAGTTTACATCTTAAGCTGGCATGAATCCTTTCCTTTCCTTCCTTCCTTCCTATTTTCCTCTCTAATTAACTTTTCCCTTCCTTCTCTCTTTCTGTTCTTCTATCCTTACAGTACTTACTTAATTAAATTCTTTCTTTCTTTTTCTTTCTTTCTTTCTTTCTTTCTTTCTTTCTTTCTTTCTTTCTTTCTTTCTTTCTTTCTTTCTTTCTTTCTCTTATCTCATTTTTCTTCCTTCTCTCTTGCACTCCTGCAATTCAATTCCTTCTTCACTTCAATGTTTGTACTAGTTTTTAGGTGCACATTTTTTATACAAATAAAACACCCCATTATATTTTTCTCTCATTTAGAAATATGGTAATAAATGCAGTTCGAAGTTTGGCTACATGGTGCTATTAAATCTGCCATCGTCACTCTTACTGTGAGTGTGTATCCAAAAGAAAAAAAAAAGTAAATGGCTTATTACCAAATCACAGCCGTCCATTATCCCATCTGCTTTATTGCATCCGGCTAATTAACACAAGTGGGCCTACGTGTTCTCCATCTTACGCTCTATAATTAGCTTGTTCACCCTGTTAGCATGCAGCGAAATCTCTATAAACACACACAGGATGGCAGCAGGTGAAACCCTGTGGAGGGAGAGAGCAGACGAGAAGGGTAATCGAAGAGTTATAAGCTGAGAGAGAGAGAGAGAGAGAGAGAGAGAGAGAGAGAGAGAGAGTAGAAATGCTCACATCTGCTCAAATGATGTCCACCCTAAAGGGTCAGAACTAAAGAACCCAGTAATATTATACAGAAACACAGTATAACAGAGCGCTGCATCACAGACAAGCCTGAAAAGCAGCAACTGCTTCAGCATCAATCTTCCTTTACTTTTGTCCATATTGTGTTGAAGTTGCTTGAGCTAGAGGCTTGTGGACCCCTCAGGTGTCCCAATACTTGTGTTCATAAACTGTAGTGTGCTGGAGTTTCTAGAGCCGGAAGCCTGTGGACCAGTCAGGTGTCCCAATACTTTCGCCTATATATTGTGTTGGATTTGCATGACCTAGAAGCTTGTGGACCCTTCAGGTGTCCCAATACTTCTGTCCATAGAATGTTTTAGTAAATTTAGCTAGATTTTTGTGGAACCTCTGGTGTCCCAATTCAAATGTCTCAAATCTTTTGCTCATATAGTGTTTTGGAGTTGCTTGAGCTAGAAGCTTGTGGATACAGGTGTCCTTCACATGTCTTAATACTTCTATTCCATATTATTTATTTGAGCTAGACGTTTGTGGACCCCTCAGGTGTCCCAATACTTTTGTCCTTATACTGTGGTGTGCTGGAATTGCTTGAGCTGGATTTTTGTGGACCCCTCTAGTGTCCCAATTCAGATGTCCCAATACATTTGTCAATATGTAGTTGCTTGAGGCAGAATCTTGTGGACGTCTCAGGTGTCCAAATACAGGTGTCTCTCTGAAGTCCCAATACTTTTGTCCATATGGTGTGTTGAAGTTGCTTCAGCTAGAAGCTTTTGGACCCTGTTAGGTATTGTGCTACTTTTGTCCATATAGAGTGTTGGAGTTGCATGAGCTAGAAGCTTGTGGACCCCTTTTATAACACACAAATTGCTCTCTATTTATGTTGCACAAATACAACATTTGGACAAGCAGCTCGCGAGGACACACTGAGCTCGGTGTGAGGCTAAAAGCCCTTATAACTGCTGTAGAGCTGCTCATCATCCGACTGCTGTTTATGTCCGTGATTTATCAAGTGGAGATTCGAGACAAGCTGTGGAAAATTCTCAAAATTGTAGGTTGGCAGGGTTAACACACAGGAACACACACACAGGAACGGACACACACACACACACACACACACACACACACACACACACACACACACACACACACACACACAGGGACTGTGCAGGTGTTTCTACTTTATCACTGCTGTTTGTCCTTCTCATTTTTCTTCCATTCCCATCTTGTTTTTTCCTTCCTAAATCTACACACACCTTCATTGATTAGCTTTTGTTTCAGAATAATGCTAGTTCATTCAGAACAGATTCACACTTGCTTGCATGTGATGCATCTCGCACGTGTGTGTGTCTGGGTGCATTTGTGTTGGAAAAAATCCTGCACCTGCTCGGGGATTAAGACGTATTACACAACGCAGCCCAGCCTGGATTTGTTAAAAAAAGAAAAAAAAAAAAGCTTGCATCAGCTGGGACATTAGCAGAACAGGAAATAAAGGATTTGGTGTAGATGAAACACAAACAGACCCAGAGGACACTCTTGAGTTTGCACGTTCTTTAGTTATGTGTCAGTTATGGGTAATTTCCTTTAAATAATAACTGTTGCTTTTCATTGGTCACGTTCACGCTCAGGCTGAACCGCTACTACTACAGTTAAGCTTGTTAACACTGTCAACTGGGACGAACACACACACACACACACATACACATACACACATACACACAAACACACATTGATCAAGTCTGAGGGAAAAACGGCACACTTTGTAAAAATCTGGCGACCTTTTTGACTTTCTTTACGGTTTAGACCTGTTTTTCTTTCGTCTGTAGTTTTTTTTTACCAAAACAGCATGTCTACTGCAAAAAAGTGCTTATGGATTGTAAATTTTTTATTTATTTATTAATTTTTTTAGATTGACATGCCTCCATGCAGAGTCACACTGCTCAGGTCTTGTTTTTGTCGAATCTCCTTCATGCCAGGTTGAGCAGTTAATCACCAGGGCCTGTGCGACTGCGCGTCTGATGCGCATCAGATCAAACATGCGAAGGAGACACAAAGCCATAAAACAGCAAGGCCAACTTCAAACAGGCAGCCGGCATCGCTTCACAGCCGGGCGAGTGCACCTTCTCTAACTTATTCATCAGCGATGCGATGTGGTGCGAGAAATTTGAGGGAAAATTCTGTTTGTTCACAAACCAGTATGTTCACTGAAGTCAGCGGGAGAATGTCGGTGAGTAAGAAGGTAAATAAATCGCTAATTTGGTAAGTAAATAAGGATTTATGAGATGCATGAGATCAGTGGTCCCCAAACCCTGGGCCGTGGACTGGCACCGGTCCGTAAGTTAATTGGTACCGGGCCGCACAGAAAGAATACATAACTTACATTATTTCCGTTTTATTTATTATCTGATTCTGAACGATGTTTTATTTTGGAAAATAACCCGATTCTCTTAGCCACATCTGTCTATGACTCACTCTTGATGCAGGTCATGATGCCTCAGTCACATGTCTTACCTCCATCCGCTACCTTCTTAAAGGGGCTCCGGCCGCTAACACATAAAACATTACCGCTAAATTCAAACCCCCAAGCGAGCAAAATAAACAAAAAACAACACAGTGGATTCACGTTTATTATTATATTTAGAAAACACCAGTTTTTATGCCGGTCGTATCATTTTATTTTGTTGTATTCATCCACCACACTTTAAAGGCCGGTCCAAACAACAATACAACACTTTTTCAACACTATACGGTGCTATGAGGTCACACCACCTGACGATGGAGTCTTCACATGAGGCTAGAGTTGAACGGTTGCAAATGAAACCGCTGTTCCTGATCGTAAGGATCCGATGTAAAGTGGCCAAGAATAAAGATAGTTTGAAGTCCTGGAAATAGGAAGTGTGATTACTTTGAAACTCTGATGCACATTCATTTCATTTGAACAGACACATAAATGCAGTTTCAGTTCTTACAGAGGAAGTTTGTGTTTGCTGGCTTTCACTAGTCTCACTGAAGCATCTTTAATGGATAAGATTTGGTTTGTATTTAGAATGATCATGACAGGATTTGTGTGATCTGAGAATGAAAACGGAAGGTGTGTGTGTGTGTATACTGTAAAAACAGCAGCTGTAAAGCCCTGGTACAGGTGAGCTAAATCCAGACTAGTTCAATGTCAATGCAGGCACTGTTACTTTCTTTTCCTGTCATTGTTTCTGTTTAATTTTTTATCTTTCACTGGCTCACACCTACTCGGCCACACGTGCATTACGCTAATGTATTCTGCCTGCCGGCTCTCATTGCACAGTCTGTCATTTCCTGGCTTTTAGACTCTAACCTTGAGCTGTTGCCATGTTAATTCACTCATCCTGAGCAGATCTGTGCTGTGTGTGTGTGTGTGTGTGTGTGTGTGTGTGTGTGTGTGTGAGAAAGAGAGAGAGAGCAAACAAAACTCTGACAAGATGACTGAGTATGGGCTAAAGCAGCTTTACGTCTTAGGCCAAAGGTTTAGGAAGGGGGCAATGAGAGAAATCGATGAATGAGTGCAGCTTTTGCACTCACTCTTGTCCTCTTCTTTTAAAATACTTTTTAAAAATTTGAATATCTTTTTATCTTTTGTTCTGTAGGGGCAACCTTTGTGTATCCTTTCTCTCTCTCTCTCTCTCTCTCTCTCTCTCTCTCTCTCTCCTCTCTAACATCCCATCTTTTTCTTTCCCCCAATGACCAGATATGTTTATCTTCCCAACTGATTTATTGATTTTTTTAGTTGTCTGCCCGCAAATCTGTCTTTATTCTGTTGAATATTCTCTCTCTCCATCTCTTTACCTATGAATTTTCTCTTACTTTATCTATCTATCGCTCTATCTGTTAGCCCACCTTTCTATCAACACATTGCCAAAAAGGGACGACTTCTTAAGGCCACCAGAGGCTTCGATCATTCCACTGGCATTCCACCTCGAAACCGCTTGTTTCCGGTCCAGATCAGTGCAGGTGTTTCCAGTCTTCCAAAAACCCTACTAATCTCTGATCCCTAATGTCCAGCTCTCCTCCTTCCTTTTCATCGATCCCTCGCTTCTTAGGATACATGACTTCATTTTCACCTTCACCTTGTCTATTACCACCAGAAGGAGTGAAAGATTGAGTCAAATCGAGAACATGATGCTCAGAGAGACCCGGGTGTTAGCATGCATGTGCATACACACACACACACACACACACACACACACACACACACACACACACACACACACCTGAGAGGCACAAAACTCATTTTAACCCGCTGCTTACCTTTTCTTAACTCTATGCAGCAGAGATGAGACCTGCACAGGACGTATTTTTTCAGTCCCACCCCCAAAGGTTTCCCCTCCCACAAAAGTATCTTTTTTTGTATCTATTTCTTTCTGTTTCTATTTAATCCACAGTTGTAGACTTGAATTCTCTTTTAAATCATGATTCATAAGACAGTATTAAGGTCTCTTTTTGTTTCCAATTGGATCATGTAGAAATGGTTAAGGTTAGCATGCACACACACACACACACACACACACACACACACACACACACACACACACACACTGCAACACTATGGTTTCCATAGAGATGCTGTCAGCACATTTCATAATCATGACACAGTCTTTGAGTGTGCCGAACACACACGGTGCTCGTCATTTGCCTGGTGCTCTTACTTATTTCTTTTTTCCCTCCTCCTCGTTCTCTCCTTCTCATTTCTCATCATCCAGTCTTTCCCTGTCAATCTGAACACAGAGTGGCGAATTCTTAAAAAAGAGGTAATTTTTTATCTAAATTAAATAGTCATCTTAATACCAATAAGCATACAGTACATACAGTGTAGCCATAATCACTGTATTACTGAAATCATGTCCCCACAAAACAGAAGTGTGTATTGGTGTAAACCATATAAATTATAGATGGTTCATAATAAGAAAATCCAAATCCAGGATGGAAAATTTTAATTGTGTCAAGCCCACCCAGGAATTGCTCAGTACAAGGAATTGGGAATATGAATCAAACTTCACATTATAAACTGCAAAAAAACGCACCTTCTGTCTATGGTGGTCGCTTTGTGCCCAAAATGTTGCTACCCAATTTTTGTTCCAATTTGCTTAAAGTCCAAGTTTCTTTGGTTCAGACAAATCTGGTTGTCACAATCATACAAGAAAAGTCTCGGGCTACACTACACTAATCCAGATCAATTTGAAAAACAGCATTTTCGTCTAGTAACATTCCGTATCCACAATTTAGTTTTCAATGGTTTCCCAAAAGTTTCATATCCATAATGAAAATTTGCACACGAAAACATTTGCGCATGAGCAAAGCTTAGACGATTTGACCTGTGTCATTTGTGCCTCGTGTTTAATTTCTTCCCAGTTTTCTGAAACGTCCTTGCAATGCCTAAAAATGTACCATAGTTTTTTGAAAGCCTTGGTTTTCAAAGTCCACGATGTGAGGCGCAAACAGCGTTTTCAAATGTATCCACTGTGGAGAGCGTTTTCAAACAGCTACGCTGAAAACGCCATTTCAGTGTGGACGGAAGACCAAAACAATGAAAATAATTAGTAAAATTGCTTCTTTTTACACTCCAATCCACACTACAATCTTACACACCACTGCTCATGTTAGTTCTCACTCCCCAGTGTTCTGTATTGTTGAAAGATTTATGATCAAACTCTTGATGTCACCCAAATGATGCTCATCAGGGATAAATGCACACCGTTCACCTTGACTTTTGATTTTTGTAAAGCTGCTTTGAGACAATGTCTGTTGTGAAAAGCGCTATAGAAATAAACTTGACTTGACTTGACTTGACTTGACTTGACTTGACTTGACTTGGCTTCTGTCAGGATATGCAAGATCTGCGTCCCCAGTCAACTTGCAATTTGTCAACTTCTGCAATATGGGATGGTGGTAGATACTACTACTAGTGGCATACATGTACCTAAGGATAGTCTAGTGGCATAAGGGTTAGTTAAATTGTTACGTCCTTCACAATTCCCAATAACCTCTCCCTTGAGTAATACTGCCTGGGTATTGACTTTTGTGATTAAGAAGTTTGGTTTGAATTTCCTCTTAATACTTTGACTTCCTGAACTCACTTGCGATCTCAAAAGGCCCCTGCCACTTGACGAGTCTTTTTGAACTTGAAGTAAGGAGTAACACAATGACCCGGTGCAAATTGTCTCAGTTGGGAATGCCTATTAGAGAGCCATTGTTGCTCTTCCTGGGTTTTCCCAGTTTAGAAAGTTATTTGAAAAGTGGCGCCTCGATTGATGCTCTCTATGAAGAGTTTTTCTGAGGCACTACTTCTGGATTGTCCATGAGGACTAACATGAAGCAGTTCCATCCTGCAGCTCTTTCTAATGACCTGATGAGATCCACAGCAATTCTTTCAAAGAGGACCTTGATACAGGGAAGAGTTTGGATGTTTTTTAGGGCAACCAGATGGAAATTTCAACCAGTGGATCGCACTGTAAGTGTAGAATTATCCTATTCCAAGTGCCTGGCTATGACGATATAATGATATTGAACTTGAACTTTTGGGAATCTATTGTATAAAGAAATAAAACGTCTGAGGGAGTTTCATTAGTAGGCAGTGAGAGGTTTGGTGTAACTGTTTTCTTCGTAAATGTTGAGTTTTATTAAAATGGTAGTGTATCAATAGAATCAGCAATAAAATTGATCATTTATTGCTTTTCATGTCCGTTAGATCAAGTCTGAGACCTTTACTTTTAGGCTTGATAGAGTGATACTGTAATACGGCCACCTGATAATGTAATATGTCTCACAGAAGCTTGTTTGGTGGAAAAAAAAGGTTCTAGAGGTAGAAAGATTGACTTTTAGTACGTCTTTCTCTCTGCTAAGCCTCTGTAATCAATTTCATGTAAAAAAAAAAAAAGCCAATATGGCTGTCATTGGAGCATAATATGTCCTGGTCTCCCCCTGAGACTGTATGCACAGAGTGTACATGCTTGGGCTTTTATGATCCTGGATTATTGAAAGAGTGTGACAGCCTCGATTTTGCTGTTTAATAGGTGAGCATTAAATTCATATTAGATTATAAAACAGCCACCACCGAAGAATTTACTTGCTCTAAAGCTGATTTTGGTAACAATTTCTATGAAACCCATATTTATAAATGAGTAGCATTTTTTTTAAAGGTGATCAGAGGTCTTTGAAGCCAAAGTGTCTAATGGTACTTTATAATGGATTGTACATAATTTTTGTAAAGTGTGTTTGTTTATCCTTAGTAGCTGCCTGGTCAGTGTTGTTTAGTGATTAGGCTTTTAATAGGTATAATTTTGATAGCATACATTATGTGTCAAGTATTGTGCAGTAATCTGAGGGTGAGGAAATAGCAGAGCCGAGGGCCGAGGACGCTGACATTGATGGAATTGTTAGCTCTTGTTTAGGCCATGAACACTTGAAAACAAAATGCAAATACTAGTAACTCTAGTAAGCTAAATGCTAAATGCACTTAATGTTATGATTTTTTTCTATGTATTTTGTTTTACCGTATAATATAGTTCAATAATCAGTTTGCACACACTACCAAACAGTATTGGCAAAACTCGCTGTGCAAGATCCTGTCAAAGTGTGTGTGGATCAGATGGCCAGCTGTCACGTACATGACGTACAAATACAAAATAGAAATCCATTATACTGTATGTGTACCGCATATAAATGTATATATATTTATATAGTACTACAATAGTTACTATTATAGTATTAATGGCATCGTCAATGGTCTCATCACCTGATGGTGGGAATTGAGAAGTTTCACCAGAAGCACCTTTAACAGAAACGTACATATCAATTCTTTTGTTTTTCCCTCTTCTTGTTTCTCCTTCCTCATACATTGCCCAACTTCATCTCCTGCACTGAAACAGTCACCCTACATCTCAGTAGTTTCTGCTTGTGATTTATGCCAAGGCACCAGGAAGGTCAGTGAGTTAGGAGGCAAGTAGAGGAGAGAGAAAATAAAGAGGCAGGAGCATACCAAAATTTCCCAGAAAAAAATACTGAAAGATGCTCTTTAAGTCCCCACAATGTGGTCTATGGTACTAGTGCTACAGGATTCCAACATGGGTGCCGAATTGGCACAAAAATAAGTCTCTTCTTTGCCTGTCTATCAGGGTGATACTGGGAAATTGTAGGAGTTTGTGGAATACCAGAGATGATATTTGGGAAACATTTTTGCTCAAAGTGTTACAAATAAGCTGATCAATGAGTAGTAAAGGGAAAGATTTGTGTCCGTTTTTGAGATCCTATCAACCCTGCTCACTTTCTAGACCACTATCTTGGCAATGCAATGTCCAGAAATGACCTTCATTTGCTGAATGCTGTGGCCGGTGTAATAGATCCTATGGCGAGAGGTCTCATTTTAAAGGAAGTGCACTTTTGATGGATGAGCGCTGGATTAAACTTGAGACAGTACAGAGATGATGGATATAACCGACGAACATTTTTAAAGAAAACCAAATTGAAGCCATAACCCAAACTTGCCTCGCTTTGGAAAACAAGCACTGTATATACCGAGTGTTAGGGAGCCACCATTAAGAACGCTGTATAATACAATGCAGCAGATTTGCATGGGCGGTCTCATCAGCTTTCTAGAAGACTTCAGAAGACTTCTCTTCACAAAGACAGTCAATGCTGTTTTAGACATTTTTATCAGGGCCATTTCAGTACTTTTAGGGTCTCGAAGAGCCTTTTATCTTAAACTCATGGATAAGGAAAGACAGGAAGTATATACACAAGGTATTACATTGAGAGTTTGGCTCAAATTTTGGAAGGCTCCAAAACATTGTCTTATAACACCTGAGAATTGACCATTAACATATTGTAATCTGGACACTATATGGTTAGTTAGACAGTAACTCACTAGTTATTTCTATTTAAATTTTCAAAGAACTTAGATTGGTGGCCAGAAAAACTGGCTAAATTCTATGAATTAGAAAATGAATCTAAATTAAATGAATGTAATTCCATTTTGAGTCGGACTCTCTTGTGATCTGGGGGTCAACAAGTGACCTCAGTCTTGATTTTTGATCATTTGATTGTGTCTGGGCATTTCTCCTGCTTTCCAACAGATATAAATGATATGAACAAAAGTTTCTGGACACCTGATTATAAGATTCATATGTGCTTTTTAAACATCCCATTCCACAATTGGTCCCTACTTGCTGTTATTATAATCTCCACTCTCCTGGGAAGATGTTCCTCTAGATTTTGAAGGGTACTTCTGGAGATGTGCGCCCACAAGGTCATTAGTAAAGTCTCGGGTACTGATGTAGTTGAGGTGAGAAGGTCTGGGGTGCAGTCCGTGTTTATATGAATCCCAAAAGTGTACATTAGGGTCTCTTACAGAGGTAATATGGTAAATATGGCAGATCATGTTGTAAATATTAAATATAGGCCACTTATGCACTTATGATTAGGTGCTAACTGTATTACATTTCTCTGTACATTTACTTTGAACAATGAAAGTTTAATCTAAAGATATTTTTGATGCAAAGATTTTCTATAGCACTTAAAAAAAAATTAATTAGTTTCTAGTGAGTTTGTTTAAACATTTTTACCCAATTTTATTTTTATAACAGTCACTACATGATCTAAGTGTACTTTTGCTCCTAAATGTATATAAAGAAAAATCCAAACTTACACTGTATAGAAAATGCAACCAATATTGTGTGTGTAGGCGGAAAACAAGCCGAAACAATGACGCATGTTTACCTCCCAGTCTCATTCTCACACTCTTACACACACATATGCATGCAAATCCTTTCTTTTATTACAGTTGGACCTCCAAAACAAATCCAGCCTTGGCAGATACAAATCTGATCCGCAGTCTTTCTCCCAACTAAATAAAGACTGTTTTCCGAATGACAGATTTCAATCAGGACCCGGACCACTACTTGTGACAAAATGTGAAGAATTTACAACACTAGTTTTCCATGTGCCCTATGGGACCAGGATTCCACTCGCTACTGTGAATAATAATGACACAGCGGTGCTCTCCGAATACGAAACAATAACAATATTACATGCGCTATCGGAGCATCTGAGTCCTGGAGCAGAGAGTATTTATGATTCAGGAGTTCTGTGCAGCCAGGATATGTGTTTGGGATTTTTAGTTACATAAAATGATTTTCAGTTAAATAAAAATAAATATTGAAATTTCATATAATTTGAGGCAGGCTGTGTGTTGAAATTAGGAACAGGAAATTGTTTAGACAACACTGTTTTTCTGGTCTATAAATAAGAGGTCCCCAATAGGCCTTATTTCCTGCAATTTATTTCATTTTATTGCAATGGAAAAGAAGTAATTTTCATGGATGGATGGATGGATGGATGGATGGATGGATGGATGGATGGATGGATGGATGGATGGATGGATGGATGGATGGATGGATGGATGGATGGATGGATGGATGGATGGATGGATGGATGGATGGATGGATGGATAGATAGATAGATAGATAGATAGATAGATAGATAGATAGATAGATAGATAGATAGACAGACAGACACCGTCAAAGTCTGCTAAGAACTGACCCTGAGTTAAATCAACAGTCTTCACAGTGGTAAAGCCCATCAGAAGAATTCAAGAATTCATCCCCAGGGGCCAGACCCTCAATAGCGAGTTCTACTGCCAAGTTTTTAGCTTTCTGAAGGAGGACATTCAACAAAAGCGAATCGATCTAGAAAGAGCTAGTCTTGAAACTTTTTTGTATGTGCACACAAACACACAAACAAATTAATTTTTTTCATATATCATTTTTGTCTATTTTTTAATTTAGCACTTGTATGCTTTTATGTTGAATTTGCCAGCAAAGAAACTAAACAACGTCATTCTAAAGACTGCATTTTCAATGTTTGCGTTTTAAATGTGCAGAACTTAAACCAATAGATATATTTGGGTTTTAATGATCTGCATCCTAATTAAAAAATATTTAAAAAAATTATTTTACTATTAACTGTGAATTACATGTTATTATTTGGGAAGCTATCAGCTTTACTTTGAATACTAATGAGTAGGTTAATGAGTAGGTTTCTTTATTTAATAAATATATTATATATATTATATTGTACTACTTTACATTGGTCATATTTACATTGTTTATTTAAATATCACAGTTCTTTGGTTCTAAATTGCATCCCGTTAATAATTTTACCTCCGTGTATAAACAGAGCCACCGATTTCTGCTTCGGCTGCAGTCATTTTCGTTCAGGATGTAAATCGCTAGCCCAGAGAAATCACTTCATCGGCTTTAGTTTGGGGACTCGACTCACCAACTCTGAGTGCAGCCATATTTCAGTATCTACTGTGTGTTTTGCGTCCATGAGGTCTACAGAGTCTATCTTCCAGAACCCTTTACTTTATCCCCTGTAACCTTTTTTTACCCTGATTTAAAATGTAAAAACCCACCCAGTGATCATCGGCTGTGAAAGCATCGACTTTCATGCAGCCTAGTCGGTCGCCAATCCGCACAGTCTACCAGGAATTTGTTGTTTTGTGGTGCAGTGAATTGAACCTGATGAATAAAGTGTGTAACTTGTCACAGCTCACGAATTTTTCTTCAGCCTCGTTGGTTGCTTTTGAAAAGCCTGGAAATGTTTCGAAACATTTTCTGCCTTGTTAGTCTCAGAATGTGAATGATGAATAAATATTTGATAGTTGAATGATTGACACCTGGTACAGCCAATGAAAAGTGCTAAATTGAGAAAAGTGTGGAAGGGGCTGTTGAAAAAGGCAATTTACTTTCTTTCTCTCTTTCAAGCCTCACCACTCGCTACTTTGCCATGCCTAACTGATGGCACAATCCAATTTGGGGTGTGAGCCTTTGTAGAGAATGAGTCTGATTGAGGATTTGTCCGATCCTTGATTGCTTGCTTAACAAGAAACACTTCAAGATTGGAATGGGAGGGAGGGGGTAAAAGGTGTTGATTTAAAATACATCGAAAACTAAAAGCACCTGGTACACATGCCCCATCTAGCAGTCTGTCATCGTCTGTCTTTTCGCCTGAGCATCTCAGTAGGATGTTCACTGGAAGATGCCGGATTACATTTCTTGTACGGGTTGTGACTTCAGGAAGCCATGCCGTCTTTCCGTCTTCCCGCTTTCTTGTTTCGGTTGACCATAGCTGCTTGGAAGGCTTTCAGCCTGAAAAGGAGCCTCGGAAGAACAGTTTTTACTGTAGTTTTTGGGTTTGGTGATGCTGCAGGACAATTGCCTTTTTATCCTGAAAGTGTTGTGTTTTTTTTTCTCTCTCGAGATTCTCATTAATTTGTGCGAAAAGTTCTCAAAGCTCGCGAGAAGCCGAAACAACCTTCGCAAGGTTATAAGCCTGCAGGATTGTTTCGGCTGTCGCGTTTGAACGTTGCACACTTTGTAGCAGAACATGTTCATCTAAGAGTTCATGGGCACCAACTTTCAGAGTGTTCATTTTCTTTCTGCAGTTACGTCTCGGTGTACACAAAAAATACGCCATCATTGGCATATTGTTCAATTAGTATTCATGTATGAGTCAGTGGGGTGTCGATTTTAAGGACGATGAAGAATAATCATGTCATGTTTGAACTCGGTTTGGACACATGAGTTAAAGTTTTACAAATTCCTAAAGTGTGTGAAAAATATTGCAGATTGATAAATGTGCCAGCGGTGAGCGAGTGGGGGGTGGAGCCGGACGGAACGAGCGGGAAGAAACACCTGCAGCTGATGAAACTAATCAGTGCGCTCTGTTTCAGTCCTGCGACGCCCATAAAGAGAAGAGAGACACCACGTAAAAACGTGCGAAAGGGTCGCAGAACGGCGGCTATTTATTATATAAATGCAATATTTTTTACTTTATTTTTTTAAAAACCAAATCCTAAAATTGTGTTTGAAGTAGGAACAGTAATCACTAGCGGCGTAACGGTTCACAAATTTTACATCGGTACGTACCCCGGTTTTTAAGTCACGGTTTGGTAAAATTGTTAAAAAACATAAAATATATTAAAAATCTAATTAAATAAATTAATGTGATAAACTTTTTATTATAGTGATTTAATTAGCAAAAATTTGATAATACGTAATTATATTAAATAAAAATGTTTTTTTATTAAATTGTTTACATTTGTTAGACCCAATCTCGGTAATACAGGTGTGTGGATGTGTTTTAAATTTAATATTTAGTTATTTTATAATATGTTCTATTTAGCTGTTTCAGCCCAGTTTACCAAATATCTTCATTCCTTCCATCCTTCATTCATTCACTCTCTTGATATGCGGAATTCTTCAAATTGTCTCCCTTTTAAGAGAAATTCTTGAAGCCGGACATAAAACGCTGAAGAATCCATATAGACGATGGCAGGAAGTGGCAGTAATTTCGCACATGCACAAAAAAACGACGCACTACGAATTGTATTTTGGCGCGCTACACTTCGGTACGATGCGAGAAATCACAGTGACACTGTGCTAACTTGTTTCTTTTTTATATCGCTTGCATTGTTGTGAATGTTTTAAAAAAATTTACTTAAAGTACAAGGCAGAGACTAAACAAACTGTTTCTTTTGAAACTCTGATTATCCTTACCAATTGTTGGAGCAAACTCATGCTTTATGAAATTTAGGATCAGAAAGTGTTATTCCAAAACCTGTTATTAAACCCCATTGATTTTATGTTGTAACCAAATCACTTTTTATTAAAGTCAAGGCCTTCAAGAGTAATTTTGCTTGTTCATAGGAGCGCGACTCGGACAAGAGAATGTGGATTGCCGGTATTTAGTGCATGCCATAATTTTATGTTCATTCACTTGACTTTTTAAACAGACTGCTTTAAATGTTAGAGAAAATGTGACTGAAAGGGTGGTTGAACAGGGTGGATGATTGAGGGAGGGTGGTGGGTAAGTTGAAAAAGTACTAAAAAGAATGGATATTGCAGGTTTTGGTTTCTGTCCTTGGGAAGTGTAGCCAAGGGGATCGATAGAGATGTAAAGATCGAGTGGTGTTGCAGCTTGGCTACCTTTGAGCAGAGATGCAAACAAGGTCATATGCTGGTCCTGAGAAAAAGAATGAGAGAGAAACTAAAAGGTAAAGGAAGTGGGAAATGTACATGCTAATGATGAGGCAATAATAAACGCATTGTCCGCCTCAGGACTTCGAGGCGCTGGTGTTTTTCAGGAAATTGTACAGTGTGCATGGAATATTAATGGCATAACATAGACAGTTCATCGTTGAGAAATGGCTAATCATAATTCATTGCAATACAATATTGTTATGAATGATTTCTTCTAGAAAATGAAGCAGGTCGGTTGGTAATTATCATAATTATTTAATCATTAGAAACCGCCAATGTGGATGACCCGGGTTTTGGCGCCAGGGATTAAGAAACGCTGCGGGCAAAACAGAGCGAGTCTAGCTGATGAGTGGCGCTGGTGTTTTGAAATTCAAATAATGACAAAAGTTCTCAACATAGTTGTGTCGTCGTAGAATTCCAGTACAACCCTCAGAGGAACAGAGCAACATCTTTCCTCAACTTTCTCCCCTGTACATTCATTCATTCTCCTGCAGGTGCAAAACGAACCCAATAATGTGAAGTCTGCCCTCTAGTGGCCAGAACATATAGGAAATACATTAAGCTCTGTTTGCCTGCTAGAAGGTCAATCTCACTCACAAGTCTTGTGGAGACATTTTCTTCTAGCATTACTTGGTTTTTCTCCATCCATCTTTACATCAGATGAGACCCAGTTTAACAGATTATGATAGAGAGAATCTCCAGAACATGGTTCCCACCGTGACATGATATGGATTTTTAATGGATTTTTCCTAAACTGTTGCCACAACTTTGAGGTATACAGTTGTGTATGATGGCATTAGATGCTGTAGTTTAATATTTTCCCTTTTCACTTAATCCAGGAGACCCAAACCTGATCAAAGCCAGCTCTATGAAGATATGCTTTACATGGGTTAGAGTGGAAGATCTTAAGTAGCCTGCTACAGAGCTCTGACCTCATCCCTATTTAACACCTTCGGTCTCCTCACCTCATCTACATCAGTACCCAAAATCTAGTAGAACATCTTCCCAAGAAGAGTAGAGGTTTTTATAACAGCAAATAAGAACCACATATGGCTAGCAAAGTCATTCATCCCAATACTTTTGGCATGGGATTGAGAGGAAGATTCTGAGTAGCTTAGAGGTCTGATCTCAACTTTATTAAACACCGGATGAACCCCAGGTCTTCTCACTACACTACATGAACGTTTGAGGACCCCTGAGCATACGATTGGTATGTGCTTTATAAACTGTCCATTCCACGTTTAGTCCCCATTTGCTGTTATAATAACCTGTAGATTTGTGGGGATCAATTCAGCCACATGGGTGTTCGTAAAGTCAGGTATCGATGTAGGTGAGGGTGAGGAGGTCTTGGGGTGCAGTCAGTGTTTCAATTCATCCCAAACGTGTTCGATAGGGTTGAGGTCAGATCTCTAGTCTATTCAAGATCTTTCACTCCAGCCCATGTACACCATATCTTTATGGATCTGGCTTTGTGCACAAGGCCATTGTCATGCTGGAACAGGTTTGGGTATATACAGTGTGTGTGTGAGTGTGTTTGTGTATGTATGTGTCTATATTATATATATATTATATATATATGTGTCTGTATTATATATACTGTATTTATAATATGAGAGATGTATCTACTATGTCACTCCAACTTCTTCTCAGTACACATTATCAATATCATATCATGTCATTCTTTTGGTCAATGTAAGCTTAATCCACATATAGGGTTTTAAGCCCAATCTATGATTATAAAAGGGTATAACTCTGAGTGCCTAACGGCTTATTGTGCAAATAGTAAATACAGTCTCGGCTGTCGTCGTTCGCATCTCGCCAAGCCCCATGACATTTCATCTCCTGGTGTTCAGACAGATGTGGATGCTGGATGCAGGTAAGAGTTCAGAGGCTGTGCAAATTGGACGCATTCACTTGATTTGTCAATTATATGCCGTACCGTCACCCATCGTGCCTTAGTAAAGTGTCGACAGATGCTCCGCTTTCGCACTGTCGGATCTTTTGGTTGAAACCTGCTGTCAACATGCAGCTAAATCAAGCTTTCATATCTAATATGCGTCATGTTACAGGCACCATGCCAGACCCTGACACACAATTAAGGGTTTTTTATATTTTTATAAAAAAAATGTTGTACTGTTGTATAGTTTGAGATGCAGAACAATTTTCTTTTTTTTTCAATCATGATTTTTGGGGTACACTGTCTCCCACCATGTCTGTCCTTGACTCTGATTATTGAAAAATCCTGTTGAATTTACTGGAATATACTGTAAATGCTATAAAACCAGCTCTGACTAAAATGATTTTAGAACGTAGCAGGACTGAGTTTGAAACGTTTGTAATGCCTGCAAAGGATGTGTGGGAATGGAATGTGGTTGGGAGTGGATAGATGAATAGATCTATCTACCGTATTTTTCGGACTATAAGCCGCTACTTTTTTCCCACGTTTTGAACCCCGTGGCTTGAACAGCAAAGCGGCTTATTTATGGATTTTTCCTGGGTTTTTCCCGGTTTCACAAACTTCAAGCCAAAAAACTGAACCCCATAACATTAGACCAATGAAATTTCCGAACGGAAACGAAAAAAACGCACCTCACATGTGTTCTGAGCTGCACGGCATCGGGAGAAAAGCTTCACCGGTGGTGATTTTTAAACGCACGACGATGCTAAAGATAAACTCCCGAGAGAAATAGTTGTGAAAGGAAGGAGGGAGACAGTGAACAATGACTTTCTTGGTAGGCTACTGTTTAGATACAAGCCGTTGTAGCGCGTTGAGTCTGGGTGAAGGGAGAGCTCGCTAACTCCAGTTGCAACAGAAATCATATAAGCACAGACAGGTTTCCAAAACTCGTACTTTTTTATTTTTCTTGGCAACAGCGTTACGGGTTAGTCAAAGAAGCATCAGAAAATAATAAGGACATATTCCTTGGTCTCCACACATGCAGGAATAATACTTAGTAGTAATAACCGGAAAAATGCGGCGCCAGGCTATTCCCAAAATACTGCTATTCTCCTAAAGGAAGCGCAACCTATTTAACCCGTTACACCGTGTGTAACGTGTCTTTCATTAAAGCCTGTGTAAAGTACATTAGTGTAGACACCTGCAGCTTATACACAGGTGCGGCTTATTTATGTTAAAAATAAAAATCTTTGTCAAATTCAGTGGGTGAGGCTTATATATGGGTGCGCTTTATAGTCCGGAAATTACGGTATGTGTGTATGTATGTATGTATGTATGTATGTATGTATGTATGTATGTATGTATGTATTTATCTATCTATCTATCTATCTATCTATCTATCTATCTATCTATCTATCTATCTATCTATCTATCTATCTATCTATCTATCTATCCCTCCCTCCCTCCCTCCCTCTTCCTGCTCTTCCTCCCTTCTTTTGGACTGTAATTATCATGTCTAAGGACTTATTGTGTGTGAAAAAATCCTACAAATGACTTAAAGGCATATTATCTGAAATTTTGATTAACTTGACCTCTCAATCTGTATTTGCATGATGTAATGCGTTGCACTGCCGCCACACGATTGACAAGATGTTTGCCAGAGTGCATGTTGACTGCATCAAATTACAGATTATTTCATTGAATTTGATCATTTTTAAATCTCACTGCCAATTATGCCCCGAACAGCAAGGCCACACTTCATTCAACATTGTTTGAATCAATTCATTAGACAAATGTTGGAAACGGGTCCAAGTGCCCTGTAGAATTAACCTTTTTACAAACCCGGAGAAAAAGATTTGCAAGCTATTCATGACCTGTTATTTCCACTGAGCCTTGAAATACTGGACAGATGTCTTCCCTTTATATAAAACTTCTCTCTTTTATGCACCTTGTCTATCTGATCAGCGGCGAATAGCTGCGTCACAAAGCCGAGTGCAAACAAGCTTGAATAAACACAGACACCTTTGTTTTACAGGTTATCTAATTATGTAATCCTTTGCAGGCATCTCCTGAGCTTCCTTCCTTGACTCTGCCTCTGGGTTTGGAGTAGTCCCTGATTATTAATGCTTGGCAAAGATTGCTTATACCGCCACAGAATAAAATGGAAACGTGACATTCTTTAATTTTTATTCATTAAAATCTGTAGTTGTTGGCAGATTGCAATGGTGTAAAATAGTGAGTATAAAAAAATGCGGTCTCCAGAACTTTAGGAATTTTTTTATTATTATTATTACTATAAATCTAAAATTAGATAGACGTCATGGCAATACGAGAAAAGTCCAAATATTTTGAAAATAAAGTCGCAATTACGTGAACAAAGTCAAAAACATTTAAGAATAGTCATAGCATTATTAGCATAGTTTAAAGTGGTAATTTCTGAGAACAATCACCAAATTGGGAGAAATATTTAGCTGTTTTGCAGATGTGGAGGATTTGCTTAAATCCCATTTATTATATGTAATTATTATAATTAATTATTTGCCTTTTGGTGCATCAACACACAGTTATAATTAGTAAACAGGCACTGCAGCGCTTATGTAGTAAACTTAATTTATACCGAAAAAAACAAAAAATCAGATAGACAATGAGGAAATTGCCTCTTTTGTGCACTCTGAAATGGCGATCAGTGGTTGACTTCAACGATGTCGATGGTTACATCTGCGTGCTATTCAAAGAGGTGGTGATGTTTCTCAAGACACTATGAGGATGATGATCAAAGAAATCAATCCTGAAGGTTTTTTTATGTGGCACTAAAACACCAAAGTAGGTTTTTTTGTGTATGTGTGGACACATAGTAAGGAAAAGTTTAAATAAAAACAGCCTAAGCACCAGTTTTACAGTTTTTTCACACAACTGCAAAAAAATAAAAAATAATGGAAAAATGACACTTTAATTTTCTTAAATGAAAATCTGTAGTTTGCCATAGTATAAAACAACAGCTTTGAAAATAGGGTCTTCAGAACTTTAGGAATTTGTGAACCCGTGGTTCTACGATTTATTTATTTTTTTTTTTTATTATATTTTTTTTTACAGTGGTGCAAATCACACCCAAGATTTAAATGTATTAAATGTATAGTATTTAGGGGTCCAAGCACCAAGTTGACTCCAGAAGACGACACTACAGCTTCAAAACAATGTTGTTTTAAAAAATCATAAAATCTATACTGAGAGTTATGAGTGAAATCTATTTTTTTCCACTTTTTTTTTCCCTGGCTACAAAAAAAAGGTTTTTTTTCTATTGTGTAGAATAAAGGTGTGGGTGTAAAGATGACCCAGAACGACTTTGGTGAAACATTTTTGTTTTAGATTTTTTTGTAGCAGGACCATATTTTTTGTAGCAATTACTTTATTTTTTACCCTATGGAAGTAAACTTATTTCTAGGCAATCTTTTTACCTCTTCCATAGTGAAAGTAGCCTTTCCTGACTGTCCTTTACTGTACAGCTCACCAGGGATTCTGGGTAATTGTGGAATGGATAAATGGAAGGGAACTGACAGCAGTTCTGAGAGTAAACACGTGTGACGCCTGACACTTGTTCAATCGCCCCAGCTGCTTTGCTTCAGCGCTTTAGGAAGCTCCAACTCCATGGCAGCATTAATTAGTCAGCCAGGGCTAAGCAAGGCATGCAGTTCCCTCCACACACACACACACACACACACACACACACACACACACACACACACACGCATGCACACAAACTTTACTATGTTGGTAGGATGTTCTATTAAAAACATGACATTCACACACACACACACACACACACACACACACACACACACACGCACGCACACGCCTGCACACACACACTTTACTATGTTGGTAGGATGTTCTATTAAAAACATGACATGCACACACACACACACACACACACACACATGCACACACACACACATGCACACACACACTTTACTATGTTGGTAGGACAGAAATAGTGCAATTATACATTTTAATACAATTAAAGAATGTATGAAAATAAGAAAATATTTACTTTTGCAACTTTTTTTAATTATTTAAGTTTATTACCTGTATTATAATGTTTTGCATTTTTTTATTATTATTATTATTATAAAAACAAACAAACAAGAAAGTAAAAAAAAGGGGGGAATAAAGAGAATTCAAATAATGTGAAGAAAGATGGAGCCTGAAAGCCAGGCACAGCATTAAAGCAGTGCGAGATAAAAGTAGGACATGTTGTTGTAAGTTTAAGGTTGTGCTCCATTTTTCTTTTTCCTCCTCCTCCTTTCTTTTTTTTTGTGTTGTAGTTAAACGAGAGAACGGAGTCATTTTGACCTGTTTCCCGTGTCCCTCTTTCTGAATATTGTGTGACTCGAGTGGATTAAGAAGCGTTACCAGAAGGAAGGAAAGATCTTGACCTTTTGTCTTTCAGGCATTCGTGCTGTCTGTATGATCATGTCAGTGGGTTTGTCACTCTTCATCTGTTCACTGACGGGAAGATTGTTGTCTTGATGTGATCTGCTCGGCAGAAAGATTGACGTGATCATTCTTGTTTTTGATTTTTTTTTGGGCTTTAGTTCAGCTCTAAAACAGGACATTTTCGGTTATAATGAGAGGTGGACGCTTAGAAAAGAAAAGAGTTTAAAAAGAGATGACAGTCAGGTGGGGAGTCTAAATGTGTGGGATGCGGAAGCTGGAAATCTGTAACCAGCATCAAAACACATCAGACAATTTATTAACATCCAATTTTCTCCTCACAATTATTCAGCCAACACGTACCCTATTTAACTCATTGATCATACACAGTCATGTATTTGGTCCTAGCCGAGTGTAGTACAGTGAAACCTAAAAACATGAGCTGTAGTTCCTTCAATCTCTGTTAATGTTTAACATTAAAGCTTAATACCACTTACTACCATCATTATATCACCACAGCTATAGAAACCTTAAAAATGATAGAGAACAGACCGGTATCTCAAACAGTGAGTTATTTAAGTACTTCCTAAATAATGACCTTCATTCTCACTGTTTGAGACCCAATGAACACAATTCACCAAGTCTCCTTTCACTGTAGCCACAGCTGCACTGCCTCATACATCATCTTCGGCAGAAGCATCAATATTCACCTTATAAAATGACCACGGGTTTTTCCAACTTCATCTCTTCTGTCTATTACAGTTTTCCTGGGGATTTCTAATTAAGGCAAACACTTTTTTGTGCAAATTCTTTCTGGAAAGAAAACACAAAGGTATAAACGTTTCATGAAAAAATTTACGAACTGTTTTTAACTGTTTTCGCTGACCTTTTCTCCAGCTTTTCTCGAAAATTCCATTTTGTAAATGTCCTAGTAAATGTGTCTGAGACAAAACCGATAACACCCCCTTCCGCCATTGTGGTATGAGCTATTGAATCCCATAATATTTAATAAACATATTTGAGCTTGTGCTGTTTGCTACAGATTTGTTTTGCGAGCTTTGACAAGCGTGCGTTCTGACTGTCCAACCAAAACATCAGAGTAAGCAAGTCAGAATCTGATTGGTTAAAGCACCGGCTTCATGCAACATGGAATTTAAAGCTACCAGGAGCTCACGCTTGTAATTTCCGAAGCCTTCGCGGCAGTATCTATCCTGTCAAAACCACATGAAATAACCCTAGGATCTAGAACTAAAAGAGGATGTGTTTAGGGAAAACAAAACCCTGACACAATCTTTTCATCGTTAAGTAGTTTGTAATGTGGTCCATGAAAAACCTTTTTTCTTAAAATCTGCCTAGAAGCAGACGTCAGGTTTGTTTCAAGAATTCCAGGAAATGCTGCTGATGTGGGATTTGCTTTCACAGCAGTCAGTAGAAGCCTGTTAAAGCATAAAAAAAGAAAAAAAGAAAAATTTTAAAAATTCGTTTAGCATCAGGAATGCTAGCAAAAATAACTCTAAAGCCCTCCTTGCAACATTTCCATTGTTATTTCTTTTTTTAAAAAAAAGAAAGAAAAGCTCAATCTTCTCTAAAGTTGCCAGAATATTTCTGGTCAAGTGAACACCGTCTCCTTTCTGGCAGCTGACACTGGCAATTTCAACCACCTTAACAATTTTTATGGGATCTGCAGTGACTTGGAAAGTTTATTACACAATTTTGTCCACACACAGAGGAAAAAGTGTTTTATCCTTGAAGAATTTAGAGCAAAGGGACTTGTTTGCAAAATAGAGCAGGGGCAAAGTGAGTCAGGAAGGAGATAGAGACATTTATATATCACATACCTCCACCAGGGTTTGGACAAAAGCCACTAGTTGTAAAAAGAGATTCTTTCAGATGAGAAATTAATGAAATATAAATAAGAATGGAGAATATAGACGAAGCAGGGAGAACGTCTCTTTTTTATTTGCTATGTCAAAACATGTTTGAAGGTGGAATGGCGGCTCAAAATTGTCTCAAGGTGGGAATTATTGAAAACACTGCTAATACTGAGTTTATTATTATTAATATTATCATTATTAATATGTATAAATGTATGTAACCATTCTCTTGGTCGCCTTGTGTTGTGTTTCTTGCTTGATGAAATCAGTGAGACTTTTATCTGTAGTTTGGATGATTTGCCTTTTATTTAAAAAAAAAAAATATATATATATATATATATATATATATATATATATATATATATATATATATATATATATATATATAAATAAATACATTTAAAATCTTTAAAAATTAAGTTCACACCAAGTGACGTCTGCATGAATCTAATAATAAGAATAATAAATATTCTATAAAAATGGAGTTATTCAAAAAGATTTGTAATGAAAAATTAAATGCTGGTATCACATCTGAGCAAGGACACACTTCCAATTCAGACCAGGAAAGAAAAGGGGGCGGGGCAAAGCAAGCAGCAGCTTGACCACAATACTGAACAGGAGCCCAACAAGGACTGAATTATCAGGTCTAACAATTTGTGTAATGTTACATAAAAATGTGTCTTTACTAAATATAGTTTATAAACCTGTTCCACACCGACACAGATCATAAGGGTTTCCTGGCTCTTTAAGGCTCTAATTATAAATCTGTGTTTAGATTTTGGGAAATCTTCTCTCTGAGGGTGAATAAAGCCTACAGAGATAAACTCTTGAATGTCAAGTTCTGAGTTGCTGGATTTGAGGATCCCAGAATGCTTACTGTACTTCCCTCTACCAAGCTTTTTTGTGCACCCATGTTTTTGTCAAGAATCATTGCCTTTCCATGTATCAAGTATTCTCAGTTATAGACTTGGACTAGATTTGGTATTGAATGCTGACCCTGTGGACTTCAAGATTGCTACTCATTTTTGGAAATCGTCCGAACCAACAGTAATATCGTTTTATAATGACACAAGGCCAACTTTTGAACCATCCAGTGTGTTTCTAAATATTAGGTTTTCTTGTCTTTCATTTTATATCCCTGTCAATAAATTCACATTTGAAACAAAGGCATAAGATTCCTTGACCTTCAAGCACTTTTTTCCAAAATCTTATTATTATTTGCAAATGTGTACTTTTCCACACAATGTCTGTGAAATGTTCTGATGTATGTGAGATGTACAGTATGTGTTTATCCATTCATAGCTTTTCCAAACCAGTGCTTCAAGTTGCAAAATAATGGAATAGAAGTTAATTAGGGTTGTTCCAGAAATGCCAACAGTCAGACTTTCAGGAATAAATGGCAGTGTGACTTTGGAGAAATTGTGTTAGAAAAAAAGAACATGACTGGACATGCTGTTATATAATGCAGATTTTTTTTTACACCAATTTTTTCCCTTTTGGTTTAACCACTGTATTATTATTTCTTTTTAAGAGTAAATAATATAAAGAGAGATTAATCACAGAATGTCAGATACATGAGGCACTTATCCAAGCCATTACATAATTAAACCCAATGCTGCTCTCAGGGAAAAAAAAACAAAACAGTACATTGTTACTCTTATAACCCTGACTTTGCTTATTTTCCTGTAGCAGTGTGTGTAAAGTGGCTTTAGTGGCTATATATATATATATATATATAGCCATGATGCTGCATGGCATTAAAACAATATAACAAACAGTTAAATGAAAATCATGGACACCACGTCCTCTGGACTAAAGAGGAGAGGGACAATCTGACTTGTTATCAGCACTCAATTTAAAAAGCTGCATATCTGATGGTATATGACTGCATTAGTGCCTGTTAAATGGGTATCTTGCAACCTAGATTATGGATATTATGGATTATCTCGAAGTCCTGGCCTATAGCTGTGAATGCTAGTTACTATAAAAACAATACCATTATATGCAACCACAAAAGAGCAATTCGATATAAAACAAATTACCAAAGATGTTGCTGTTGTAGAAAATGTGGATATATGCATGATTGTGATTAACAGAAGCATTGTTAGTCATGTAGCACGGTCAAATGCTGTATGTTCTTTTTGGCTAAACGTCTTCAGTCCCCAGAACGTATTGGAGATCTGGGTTGTTGAACTCTACAGCTTTTTCCTCATAATCTAATCTTTTATGGAAAATTGCCTCTTTTCAATTTTGCTAAAACCAAAATGTAAAATGTAACACCAAAGCTCCCTAAAATGAAATATTTGAAATCCATTCGTCTGATTGCATGTTTTAATAAAAGAGAGCAAGCAAGAGGAAAATCAGACCTTATGTTCAAAGCCATTATCTTTCAAATACTTCCCAAACCTTTGCTTTTTCTAATTTGAAATCAAACTTGGTCTTTAAAATTGCGGACTTTCGGACATCATTTTTTTTTGTCGTAATAAAGCATCTAAAGAAACTATTGCCTTGTGGATCCAAAGAATAGATGCATAAAGAAACAAGAATCAAATAAGAAAAAAAAAAACTCTGGCACAAATTGAAATTTGCAGCACAGAAGACAGAGCGGCAACCTGGTGCTGAAGAGAGTGCATTATTATTTATTCTTTCTGTAAATTTTCATTCCCCTCGTTTTCCACGAATGAGGAAAAGAGCAGCGAGCGCACGGTTCCGCTGCAGGATTGCCGTCTGCTATATTTCTGAGATTCGAAGGGAAAAATGACCAGAGCTTTGATCGTTCGTTTAAGAGCTGCAAAGACGTGCATGCTGTTTGTGTATTACGGTTGAAACACCTTGTCTAGAGAACAGGAACTTCACAGGTTAGGTTCAAATTTAACATATGGTGACGTGGACACGTGTGCATTTGTGTGCTTATTGATTATTGCAATTGTGTAATACAAAAACAAATACACACATCATACATTACATACGCTACACTACACTACATTTTGGCTCTGTTTAAAGGGACCAACTACATACTGCATATGTAGACTTTTCACAAATAAGGCGAATGAGTTTCATTTATGGCTTTTTATGTGGTTCATTTATTTATTATAATTTATTCTTCTACAATTTCTTTTTATTTACCCAAGTAATTTACTTGTTTTGACAAATTTGTATTTTTTTTTTTTTTTCGATATATTTAGTAATTTTATTAAATGAACTTTTTTGCATTCCTTTAACTATATTTTTTTTTTATAAAATTTTTTTCAGGCAAATGATTTTTATTTGCATGTAATTTAATTGCATGAGTAAAAAAGTTTGTAAAAATAAATTAAAAAAATCACATTTTTCTTTAATTTTTTTTTTTTTACCCATTTTTTCACTGTTTTATCACTCGATGTTTTATACACTTTATTTCCATAAAAAAATGTATTTCTGTTCACTGGATTTTCACGTATTCTTTTTTTCATGCGTGTTTTAAAATCTGATTAATTCATTTTTATAGCTGAAATCATCTCAGCTTAGCTATAATGACCTTATCCTCAATGGAGAACTTCTCTGATGTGGTCTAACATGGAGACAAAACGAAGAAAAAAAAGCAACTGTGAATAAGTCTGAGAACAAACATTTTCCAGCATGCTTAACAGAGCTTGGAGACAATTTATTTATCGTGTTGAACATCACCAAAGACTAATTGCTTTCTATTTCTGGGCCTCCTTGTTGTGTGTTTGTTGTGCTGTCACACAGAGGAACCTGTATAAGTGCAGTAATTAGCATTTTAGATGCAGGTGACCTTGTGACATTGACTTTTTTGTTTGATTAATCGATTTATTATTTTTTGCAGTTGTTTTACACTTTTTTCTGTTACTATCTTTATAAATATTTATAGGCAGGATAGTAAACTATTACAGCTACTCAAATTCTTATAGCCTTTATGTTGCAATACAGAAAAAACAAAGATGAACAAAAATCTAATTAAAGCAAATCATAAGTAACTGTTCAACCATTTGACCCAAACGTTTTCCTTGGGATTTTTTGCCCACTCTGTATAACCAGTAAGACAGTTAAGACTGGTATGGGATACCCTGTGATAGACTGGTGTGCCTTCGAAGGCATATATTCCCACTTCACTTCATCTTACTGGTCCCAGGATCAGCTCTGGCCAACCCCAGGTCATGTCAGACACCAGAAAAAAGTACAAACTAAAGAATAAAGGAATGGGATTTGTCCTAATTTCTGATACATGATTGCCGTATACAAGCGTACCCCTGAATAGTCGAAGATTCTGTTCTACGAAAGGAGGAGCCTGATTCGAATACTAATGTCAATCGCGTCTATGTAGAGGTGTTATGAAAGAGGATCGTGCCATTTTGTTTATATAGGGATGCTCAAAGTCTGATTTCACATAGAACTACAGATTTTCACCCAAAATGTTAATATACAGCCTATTATGATAATGCTCTAAATGAAAATGTGAAAAAGATGATTTTTAATAAACATTTTTACCGTGCATGAATAATTCGAAACACCCCTGTGACAGATTAAGTTTAATTTTCCTTGATATTGGTGGCAGGGATTTCGATATTTAACAATGGGTGGTAGATTTTGTAGGTATATTCTCTTCAAATTGAATCTGTATATTTATTTTGATCGTTTTTTTGGTGCATAAATGTTGCTCTGTACTTCATTTGCCTTTTTGCAGTGTTCACATTTTTTTAATACATTTTCTTTTGTATCTTAGTGTGATGCTCTGTAGGTCGTGGCTTTAAAATGGCATGAGAAATCGTGTTACGTAAGGATGTACTCAGGCAAATTAAAGGCGACAACACAGAACAGGTGAACATAGTAGGATAGCAAACCAATGACAGATGGTGGAATTTGATGTTGTTAGCTAAGCCAGGGTATATAAATAAAGGCTACTGGGCAGTTTGATTATATTTATATATATTTATTTTACACTATAAACACTGAAACTTAAATTTCTGGGTTCAAGATACAGTTGAGAAATTGCTTTTTTGCAGTGCACTTTTGTATGAAGAATATCTGTCATGATTAAGATTTTGCCCACACTTCATTGTTAGTTTTTTCCCTGCAGTTACCCGTTTTTTGAGGCCTTACTCTCGGTAGACTCAATGTTTTTGGCCTTCTTGGCATTAAATTAGGCCCCTGGGTTTCGCCATGCACTCTCCTCACGTTCTCTCTTTCTCTCTTTTCCCCCCTCTCCTTCTTTCTCCCTACTCATGATATTGTTTCTCAGTTATTTGCTTTCTGGTTTTAAGGGAAAAAAAACCCTACGATAAAACACATCAGTCGTATTACCAAGGGACAAGCGAGCAGTGATCTGCTATACCATCCTCCTCCCACTCTCTCGGAAAATTGAAACGATAAATTCTTTTCTCCGCAATCTCCGCTACCTCTCCCTCTCTCTTTCTCTCTCTCCATCTTTCTTAGTGATATCTCTTTTATTTGCCGTACCGAACGGAGTGTAGTGGCCGCTGAACAACCGAGAACAAGATTTGGACATTGAAATCACTTTTATCCGCTGGACCTGTAGCTTTGGCTAAGCCGGATGATCTGTTTTTCTGTAAAAAAACACTTGTATGGTGGATGAATGGGCCTGAAATAGTGACGGATTATACAAGTAATGGGCCGTTATTCCTTTATACTGTTTTGAAATGGAGAGATTCTCACTTCAGCAATCCTTTTGCAGAGGCAATATACACTATATGAACAAATGTTTGTAGACACCTGACCATTAGATGTGCATTTGCTTTTTTCCCCTTATTAAATCCCCATTTGCTATTATAATAACCTTCACTGTGAAGATGTTATACTAGATTTTGAAATGTGCTTGTGGAGATTTGTGCCTAATCAGCTACAAGGGTGGTAGTAATGTAAGGTAATTATGTAGGATCAGAGGACTGACAGGGCAGAACCCTGATCTCACCCCTCCATCTCCCTCGAGATATCAAACAGAAATTGAAAACAGCACAACTTTCTATCTTCACATTGTTCTAATGATGAAATATTATTAAAAATATTTTTTAAACATAAGGGCATCTGCTAGACAGTGGAACATATAATTATATACACTCACTGGCTACTTTATTAGGTACACCTGTCCAACTGCTCGTTAACACAAATTTCTAATCAGCCAATCACATGGCAGCAACTCAATGCATTTAGGCATGTAGACATGGTCAACACGATCTGCTGCATTTCAAACCGAGCGTCAGAATGGGGAAGAAAGGTGATTTAAGTGACTTTGAACGTGGCATGGTTGTTGGTGCCAGACGGGCTGGTCTGAGTATTTCAGAAACTGCTGATCTACTGGGATTTTCACACACAACCATCTCTAGGGTTTACAGAGAATGGTCCGAAAAAGAGAAAATATCCAGTGTTTGGCAGTTCTATGGTCGCAAATGCCTTTTTGATGCCAGAGGTCAGAGGAGAATAACCAGACCGGTTCGAGCTGATAGAAAGGCAACAGTAACTCAAATAACCACTCGTTACAACCGAGGTATACAGAAGAGCATCTCTGAACGCACATGTCGAACCATGAGGCGGATGGGCTACAGCGGCAGAAGACCACACCGGGTGCCACTCCTGACAGCTAAGAACAGGAAACTGAGGCTACAACTGCGTGATGCTATGTCAATATAGACCAAAATCTCTGAGAAATGTTTCCAGTACCTTGTTGAATCTATGCCACGAAGGATTAAGGCAGTTCTGAAGGCAAAAGGGGGTCCAACCTGGTACTAGTAAGGTGTACCTAATAAAGTGGCCGGTGAGTGTAAATATAAAATGGTGTTTGATTTTTTGTAATTTATTATACTTTTTTTTTATTAAGCAGCACCTAAGAGCAAAACATATGGCACTATTGGTGCCATATGTTTCAGTCTCAGGTGCTGCTTAATAAAAAAATAAAAAAATAAAAAAATCAAGCACCATTGTCATTAAAGCCCTGCGGCTATTCCTAGCCCCTTTTAATCACCTTGATTAAGTCCAAATTAATGCTAACGGAGCTAATTTGCATCATTGTGTGGACATGAACTTGAGCTGATAATGAGGTAACAATCCCTCAGGCACATAGTTGCTACACATGTTAGGACATTGAACACCTGCTACAGAATACACACCACACTGTGGCACTGTAGCGGTGTCCGTGGGTGGGTGCAATGTTTGTATTTGATGAAATCTACTAATTTATTTTACTTATTTATCTGTTCTTGGGGATCCTGCAAATGCATCTCGACCTCAAACTGTCATATCGAATGGACGATCTGCTGCACAATAAGGTCAGTATGTTGTCCCATAATTGTCTGTGACAGCAAATTTGTGGACACCTGCATTTCCCAAGCTATATTCATGGACGTCTAAATCTTGCACGAGGTGTCCGAGCATGTCTGCCCATCTGTCTGTTCCATCTCCTTATCTTTTATTAATACACAGATATTGGAATGCACGCCTAGACAACCTATGGCAAGCTTTTTTTCCTTTACATTCATGTGTACATGAAAACTTATACGCCATATTTCAGACATAATAGAAAAAAAAATGGTGCCCACTATGAACATCCATAAAGATGTGTGAAAGCGGTATCAGCATGTGCCCTTCTCTAATGCTCCATCAATCATGCAGTAGTATTGCAAACCCCAGGCATATGTATGTGCCATGTATTCCATATAAGCAAGGAGTCTAGAGACTCCTAGAAATAAACAAGTAGATTACAAGTCTTTTAAATGACAAAAAATAAAACGTATCATGTCGAAAAGTAGAATCATTATTATTCAATAGACAAATAAAAAACTTATAATCTTATACTCCAGTAATCATGTTAGTTCTCACTGTCCAGTGTTCTTTATTGTTGAAAGATTTATGATCAAACTCTTGATGTCACCCAGATGAGGATGGGTTCCCTTTTTGAGTCTGGTTCCTCTCAAGGTTTCTTCCTCATAACATCTAAGGGAGTTTTTCCTTGCCACAGTCGCCACGGCTTGCTCATCAGGGACAAATTCACACCATTCACCATCACTGTTGATTTGTGTAAAGCTGCTTTGAGACAATGTCTGTTGTGAAAAGCGCTATACAAATAAACTTGACTTGACTTGACTTAAAATAAAAATAAATAATTTTAGATAAAACCAAATATTCAGAGCTGACAGTAATTCGATGCACTTCTTAGTCTCGGAGAGGGTAAAATGTTTATTTAGCTTAAACAAAACCTTTTCCTAAGTGCACCTTTGCAACCCAGAACATTACCAGCAGCGTATTTAACTGAGGAATGTTTGCAGGATCACTCTAGTCACAATGAATATTGAGACTGGCCCACAAACACAGGTTATGGTGGCCAGCTAAATGGTTAATTGAGGCTTCACAGCCACTGGATCTCAGTTTAGTTAAACAGCAGGAGATTTTGAACCTACCACTCTCTCATTTGTAATAGCACCCATCTTGACTCATATAGTATCAATGCCAGGGCATTGGACTGGTCGTCTTATCTGGAAAAGACTGTAGAAAATCTCAGATCTTTGATGTACCATTGGGATTTTGTGTATGTAGATGAAGGTTGGTCAATCAAGCAGGCAATACACAGGTAATCGGTCATTATGCGATTATTCAGGGGGACTTAATACATAAATAGTGTACATTAACGCACAGAGCTTTAAATAAGTTCTTTTGTGATTTACACGAGTTACACGCTGTGTAGACAAGTAGTCCATTAAAACACCCCACAGTGGTCATTTATAATCACGCTATTTGTCCACAGCCTTTTGGCTTACACATTAATGCATTTAAACTCCTAATAATGGTCCATTATGATTCCTGCTGAAAGGTTTTTTTTGTTTTCTGAAAGCCTAAACTAAAAATGCCTTGAGTTTATTATGAGCATAACACAATCATTCAATGCTTTTCTCATGAGGCCATTAGCCCAAAACGATGTACTATTCCTTGATGGTGCGGTTTCTGTATTTAATTTGGTTTTTGCTTAAACGATCCCCTGTGAGTGTTATAACCTGGGATTTGGTGAGCCATTTAATCCTCTGGTTGGTGTTTAGCTTCAGGGAAGATGCAAGGTACAACCGTAATGATTAGACGCAAATAATAGTACCCTATTCCGTAAATAATGGTACCCTATTCCGCATGTGTGTAATTTAGCATCTTTCTATTTGTCTATTTCAATTGATTGATCTAGTTTAGTTTGAACTGATTGCAGTCCCGCACTCAGGTAAACAGAAAACATTTACTCTAAATACAGCAATTATCTCCCTATCTAAAGGAACCAGGGTCTCATGTTGGATTTTAAACTGAGGTTACTCTCAATGCTTGGTTGATCATGATCCCTCCACTTCCAAAAACGTTCCAATAAGTAAAATGGACCCCTCCGACTTGCTTGTCAATGTTCATATCAATGTCAATGGAACCCTACAGTAAACTGGCATTCAATCAGGTAAGTATTAGATTAGTTAGTTCCCAAGATAAGCCAAAAATATATAGTAATATATACAAGTAAAATAAAGGATGAAATATAGAAATTGTTGGCCCTAAAATCACTATTTCACCAATCATCTTGGATTCTAGATTATATCCTGTGCTTTGAATTGACACATGCAGTCCAGCCTGTTTAATGTTTCACCAGTCATCCACTTATCCACTCTGTGAATATAGGTTTCATTCTCCCCACCAGTCTTTTTCTCTTTCTGACTGATCGATTAAGAAAAATAACGCTGTTATTTTCCTGAGGCAGTCCTGTAATTATGGCGACAATCTACTCTAAATTCGCTCATGTTTCATTTCTCTATCTGGCTTTATTTTCTTTCCTTTTACACCTTTTACCCTCTTATTCACCCTGTCTCCTCTTTTTTTCCCTCTTCGGCAATTGACTTTCTTGCTAGGGTTGTAAAGTATATCGAAGGCATAAGTCGGTTATAGTGGTACTGTATGCGTATGCTCATGGACAAATGATTTTTAAACATGACGTTTTCCTCATTATTGAAGGCACACTTGTGAATAATCAACCCTGTTATTTAAAGCATTTTTTAGACACATCCTACAGAGAGTGGCATCTTTGCGTCGTTGTTTTCACTTCACGTTTGCCAATTTCGGTCGGCCACATAAGGCTTTGCCATCTTGTTAACGAGGATCATGTTTATTGAAGGGGTGCAGCTGTAAGCGTTGGCGGTGAAGTTGTTGAACGGTTATGCGAACAAGCAGGATTGTGTGTCAGAACAATGAGAAAAAATGTCTGTACTAGAGGTCGACTGATAGTGGATTTTAGATACCGATAGCTAGTTTGGAACGTACTTGCTGATAAGCGATTAATCAACCGATTTTTTTAAAATGGATAAAAAAAACAAACATAACGCTACTTGTAAAATATTACTAAACTATTAAAAATGTGCCAAATAAAAAATATATATTAATTAATAAATAGACATATAAATTATGAATTATTAACCCCCTATTTATCGCGGTGGTTACATTCCAAAACCGCCCGTGATAAACGACAAAACGTGATGCTATTTTATGTATACAGTACTGTACCGTATTAACATTTTACTTCGTTCTATAATTAATAATTATATTTTTATTTATAAATTTCATTATTTCAACATAAAACTCCATAAAAACAATTCTATATATAAGTTTTCTATAAGTTTTTTGGTCTATCGCGCTATCAGCGAGAGACTGGGAAGATCAGCAAAACAAATTAGTTATGTGGTAAATGCAATTCCACGATAAACCACCAGGGGCGCGAGATTCAAACCGCGGTAAAGCGGGGGATTGCTATATATATATTTATTTATTTTAATATAGCGCTCGCTGTGCAGCATGCAGTCTCACATGTAAAAACAAGCAGTGCTTATCATCAGCGATTTGCCGATTAGCCGTTCCAGCAACAGACGTAAACCTAAAAAACTATCGGCATGTATTTTCCCTGCTAATTCCAGCAATCAACTATTAACTGATTAGATTATTCAATCTGTGTGAAACCAATTCATCGGTCAACCTCTAGTCTGTAGGGTTTGTAAACCTGCTTGGAGACGTGGGGGAGTGCTAGCATAGTGGTTAAGACATTGCGCTCAGAAGGTTGTGAATTCAAATCCAAGCACCACAGAAATGCTGCTTTTGGACTCTTAAGCAAAACCCTTAACCCTTGACTATTCAGATGTGTTATATTGCCTAATGCAAAAATGTAAATGTAAAAAGAAATCTACTTTGTGTTTCGAAAATGTTCTCCAAGATCTATTTTGTTGCATCTTTCATTGATATGATGCTCATATTGTACATTACCCAGAATGGCAAAGTTAGTCAGCCTAATGATGAAGCATTATGAAACTGCACTAGTGATATCGTCATGTGAGTTACTTTTGAATGTCGATCAACTGTTACTGTCATTTTCTTCTTCATGTTTTTTTTTTTCCTGTCTATCGTTTTTTTCACGTGACTAAATAAATAGGCTGAACAAATATTTGTATATAATAGGACTCGAGGGAATAGCATGGGGCAGAGCAGAGAGCAGATCGATCAGAGCTTGTGTTGCATTAACAAGACTCTCAAAGGACACGCACTGTGTACTCAAACACACACACACACACACACACACTTGAATCACTTTTACTCCTCCCTCCCTTCTCTCTTTCATCCCTATGATCACTTTTTGTCACTTTCTGGTTTCCTCAATCATTTTCTTTCTCACTTTTCTCTTCTCATCCCTAAACTCTGCTCCCTGGTGCTTTCACTTTCACTCTGCTGCTCTCTATTAATCCTCCTTCTGCTTTACAAAAGGCTTCCGTCCCTTCTGTCTCACCTGCGACACACTTCTCGACTCGGTCGTTTACTTCATTGCGTTGACGCTGCATGAAGGGACAGTTTGAATAATTTATTATTAACCCTAAATATTTAATAGCTACTGTATCATATTTAATCCTTTGTAATTAAAATACATCGCTATAATAGCAAGATGAATGTAGGCTTTATCGTACATGTAAACTCTTCATGTACAATACAATTCTACAAAGCAATACTGATCAAATTTCAAGGTTGCACAGGTTCACCCAAAATTGATAAAATTCCTCCTCTTAACTGGTAGGACTAAAATCTGATTTGGTCTTTTACTGTTTTAGCATTAAGATTGTGCATTCTGAGATGTTTTTCAGCTCATTATGTTAGTAAAGAGTGGTTGTTCGACTTCCTGTAGCCTTTTGCATTTTCATTTCAGCTTTAAAACAGTCACGTCTGATCAACTAATAACTAATATCACAAACGGTGCTATTTTCTGTGTAAACTTGTGACCTCATATCTGGTGATTTGATGTAAACGTGTCCTGAAGCTCTTGCCATGTATCTGCATCGGTTTGATGCGTTGTGCTGCTGCCACATGATTGGATATGTATTGGATATTTAATTCTAGTCATATTTACAGAATTGGCTGTTGATAAAGATAAGATCATTATCAGTGGTGGACAAAGTACACAAACCATGTACTTGAGTTAAAGTAGAGATACACAAGATAAAATATCACTCCAGTAAAAGGAAAAGTGCTCCCATTAAACTTTGACTTTAAAATGTATTCACCTTTAAATGTACTTAAGTATTCAAAGTATCATTGTTTATTATGGGTATATTGTTCCTATCATTTTTGACTTTTGTCTAATAAAAAATTAGTTCACGTGGAAAAAACTCAAATTTTACTCTTAACACAACAGTCTATTAATAGAATGATATTTGAGTCAAAAGCTGGTCGATATCTATTACAATTATCACGAGCCCAAACCCTTCTTTTCAAATACTTCAAAATAATCAATCCAAGTGTGGAAAGTTCAAGTCTGGAGTTTCTTCCATCATTTATTCCACTTAAAATGTTCTGCTTGCTGTTGAACTGATGCTGAATTGTGTGTTGGTGATAAGTAGATAACAGCAAGCGCCAATCAAAACAAGTTTGAAACAGATCGTGAGCTCGACCCTGATTGGTGACTGGCTGCGTGCTTGACCAGGTTAAGTTTTTATCCTCAGTCTAGTGGTTAGGATGCGGCGCTCTCACCGCTGTGGCCGGGGTTCGATCCCCGGTCAGGGAACGAACCCCAGCCATTAGGGTTGCACAAGCCAGTGCACTCTTAGTGCCGGTCCCAAGCACGGATAAATGGGGAGGGTTGCGCTAGGAAGGGCATCCAGTGTAAAAACATGCGCCAAATTGAACCTGCGGAAAAAATTAATACAGATGATAGGGTTTGCTTGCTTGCCTGTTTCACTTGAACTGGCACCAGTCCTCTATTTCCCATCCTTGTATGCGCTCTTTTCTTCTTCCTCTTTTAGTAATACATTAGTCACAGGCCACAATGCTGAACCTCTGCCGCTTCTAATCCGAGCCCCATCATCACACCCATACAAATAACTTTCTCAGAGTTTGCTCTTCTTTTTGACCTTTAACATTGTAGATATGACACACACACAAAAAAGCTGTTAACTTGTAACAGGACTAATTTACACCCTTTTTGACATCTGCAGCACATACTCAACAGAACGAATCCCACATCGGTTCTCACATCTCACAAACTATTAATATTTATCAAGGCAAACATTTTACAAATTGTGTGAGCGCGTGATAAAGATGGGGTCGGTCTGTACCCTGATGAGATTATCGCTACCCTTCTTTAATCGTTAATATTCCAAAAAAAAAAAAAAAAATATGTGCATTTCTTATTAAAGCTGACCTTAATGGCCTTTAGTGGCCATTTAGTGGACGAAACAGAGAAGGGTACGTTTGGACAAAAAGTCCTTTTACGTCTTCCTTGTAATTACTGTCTAGAGATGCAAAAAAAGAGAATATACAGTCTGTTTCACCTTCTCAATCCAGCGTGTTAACATTTTATCCGTGTCACCTGCCATTTTTGTTGTCTTCCTGCACTATTTTCTATTCAGTACTTGGATTTTCTCAAAGACCTGACTATGATCTATATCAGGAATGTAAAACAATATTTATAAAAAATGCATTAAAGCTGCTTCCATGGTCTGAATGTCCAAATTTGAAACACAATTTTACACACTTTGCTTGTAATTTTGGTAAGACCTGGTACAGGGTTAGAAAATGGACTTTAGCATTGAAGATATTGAAAGGAAAAACTAAACTAATCCGAGTTTTGCCTGCATTTCTCTCCATGTTCCCCAGATATTAAACAGGTTTTTGGGCTACACGGCAGGAAAATTGAGATTAAAACGTAAAACAGCACGTGCTGAACACGAATGAAAGTCTATATAAAGCTGCTCAATCTATCTCCCTGTTAGAGCGTATGACTCACGCACAAAGCTCTAATTAAAGAATGTCAGAGTCAAGTTTTCTTGAGCTGAAACTGATCCAGTCACAGTGATGCCGTTTCATTTACTCCAGACTTTGTTTTTTGACCAGAGGTGGTGGTCAGGTTAGACTATTCATTTGTGCTGCCAATCAAAATTAAGCCAAAATACTAAACCAATTCTGTAAAAAAATGAATAGCATTAGACTGCTTGTGATGACGAATACTACAATTATGAATTCAGTGTTAGTCATTGGTAGCCAGTGGAGGGCCGTGCATTTGGTAACTGGGCCTTCAGTGGGGACGTACCCGACGCAATCCACCTCTTAATACCACCACTATCACGTCACAGTTATACTTCTACACTACAACTTCTACACTACAACCGCAACTGTGCACCTACAACATCTGGCGCAGTTCAGAATCAATATCTGTCTAATAACATGACAAAAACATGAAAAAATGTAAATAAAATCCAACCAACTACGCAATCAGAAAGGCGTAGTCATAATTTGCAGCGCTCCTCAGAGGCTGTAATCCAGTGGTACCGCTCGTATTCACTGGTCTAGAAGTGGCGAACAAACCATTTCCCGGGCTGAGACAAGCTAGCTAGCTTCGGTCTAGCTTTTATTCAAAATGTATTTTAAAGTATTTCCGAGATTTCTGTGTGCTACAGAAGTGTTTTGCTAAACAAACAGTTTCCCTCTGACCAACCAATCAGAGGACAGAAAATACTGACGCTATTCTGGGCCAGTTTGCTGCACTGTGTGGCGAATTTGAAATCTGATTGGTTGAAGAAACAGACTCATTTCTCATTAGGATAAAAAAGGCCAGCAGTACAGACATTGAAGGCCCTGGGTAGATTAGATTGACATGGCAGCACATAGAGGATGAAATCTGATTGGACAAAAAATCTAACATCCACATACATGTACTGAAAGCAGTGCAGTAAAGAGAATAAACTGTTGGGAATAAATTAATACAATTTTATGGAACAGATATATATTGTTGTTTTTTTCATTTGCCTGCAGTATTTTTGAGAGCTCACATTTTCCCAGGGTTTACTAGCAGAGCTCCAGAAGTGATCTGGTCGAACAATCAATTTTTTAAGTGGTTAATCATTACTACACAAAACTTCTTCTTTTTCTTCTTTCGGCTGCTCCCGTTAGGGGTCGTCACAGTGGATCATCGGTCTCCGTACCACTCTGTCCTCTACATCTGCCTCTTTCAAACCAACTACAGGTACACCCCAAATTGTAAATGTTTTCTTCCAAATTGCTCTTAAAGCCTGAAATAAGAAAGCAGTGATCCTTGATGTAGGTAATTGTAGAAAATAACAGCAAATAAAAACTAAAATGTGCTTTTAGGACCTTAGTCTGGATTGAATTCCAAGGGGATTTCTCCATCAAATCTTTTTTTTTTTTCGTTTTTAAGGGAAAAGAGCCAATGAGATGACAATCAGCTGTTTTCTCCTCCTATCTTCCTAAAATGAACATTTGTTGTCATTTGTTTCCAGCCTTTGCTTATCCATAGTTTCTTTACCCACACCGTCTATCAGAACTCTCCATTCAGTTCTTCATTCAATTCAGCACGCCTATATTTTGTGGTGAATTCAGAAACCGGAATTGAGCTTTTCCCCCCCAAAGTGCTGCAATTCGAACAAAATTACACAGACTAATGCAAATTAGAGTACAAGCCAAGCAATTTAGAGAAGCGGGTGTATAGCAACAGGATGTGAATTGCTGTGGATTATTTCAAGCACTGACAGTTGAATGAAAACCATTTTCTTTTTTTCCTTCCCTTTAAACAGTCTGTAATAGCTGCAAAGAGAATCGATTGTTTCATTATCATGAGCTGTGTTTTTACCTCCTGGTTTAAAACATCTGGGTCTTTCCTCAATCAATCGAAAATGAGAAGGAGTCTTTAATGTAATGCACACGCCAAATGAAAGGGGATGTTTTGCGTTAAAGTTTAATGCCTTATACGAACATGAGGCCGAGAAATCGGGTGAATTTTTTTTCTGTGCTTCACATACTGATTCATGTCTCTACATTTCCTATTCTTTTTTATTTTTATTTTTTTAAACGTATATTGTATTAGGAGGAAGGAAACCATGAGTTAATTGTAAATTCCAAGAATTTGACACAAGTGCCTGCCAGCACTGAAATATTGATTATTAAATAAACCTATTGACGTTCCAGATTTGCACTATATACATCTAAGGACAATTAAAATACTACTATTACAACTATATAATAAAAAAAATGAAGAAAAAAAATTATATATATATATATATAAAAAATAATAATAATAATAATAATTATTATTATTATTATTATTATTATTATTATTATTATTATCTAGTGTAATCCAGATCATATCTGAAAACTTTTAAATTCTTTATTAGACCAAGGATATATTTATATACACTATATGGACAAGTTTTTGGACACCTGGACTTCTGGACAACTGCTTTCTAAACCCCCATTCCACATTCCATTTCATGGAGCTGGCTTTATACACAGTGGCATTGTGATGCTGGAACAGGTTTGTGTCTCCAAGTTTAAGTGATTGGATGTGGATATGGTAGCAGTACAATTGTGTGCCTCCAACTGTGACAAATTTTTGGGTGGATTTTATACCTATATTATCATCTATATTACTTATTGTAATGTTCTGAGTAAATAGAGCTGCTATTTAGAAAGCCTGAAATTTGATGATCTGGCATTTACTTTATTTAATACAGAAATGTCCCTTTGAAACTTTCATAATACATGAACTTTTTTTTTTCTTTGTTAATGCTTCACTATTTTTGAAAGCTTTATCTACTCCATAAAACCCCCAACCGAATGTCTTGGCCATTTGAGCAACTGTGACTTGCTAGCTCTTTTTTACACTTGTAAACAGTGCAGTAATTTTTTCCATCTGTTCTTATTAAAAGTGACTTAAATACTGTATAGGTTTTTAAATAGAACCAGTTAAGCACAGATTGTTTTAATCTGCCCTGAACTTGATTCTATTTCATTGGCACTTTAGCAAAGCAAGCCTATTGTGCTAGCTAGTCACACACCATAGAAATTAACTATCATTCCTATTTCATTTGAATGTTTAATTCATTTTGTCTCTGCACATATTTAATGAGAGGAAATGTCTAGCAGGGAATTGATCAAACTTTAATTTTTTTCAGCTAGTTTTGTGAATCAAAAAGAAATTAGGACCTAATTGCAGGTAAGAGCTGAACCTGTGACTAATGAGCTAAAGCTTTTTGACTTAGGACCCTGTATAGGATCGGTGTAATAGATCATTCAAGCTAACTGATTAGTTAAAAATCTTTCAATCTGATTTAAATTAAATAAAATTCCTATTGTCATTAACGTTTGTGTTCAACCTAAAAAAAATGAAAAGTCTCGCAGCTTGGCGCCGGAGACTGTTTACCCGCTAGTACAGTGTATTGTATATAATCTGCTAATGATTAGCTTGAACATTGGCATGTGGGCAGCTCAGTGGGTGCAAATGCCAACTGAAGAGGGAAGCACAATCACCTGAGCTCATTACTCCACGCCTCCTACAGAGATTCAGACATCCCCATTAGCAAAACTGGATCTGCTAGCCGTCTGAAGCTAGCTTTCTCCATTCCCCAAATTAGCACTGTGAAACAGCTTCGCAGGAGTACTGACATCTTCACGCTTGCAAATAGAGGGTCTGGGTCCTGAAATAGCCACTTCATGATTGGGTTACACAAGGGCTGTTGTAGCAGTGTGTGATAGCACATTAACAGCAGGCCAAGTTTTCCGAATGGTGCAATGATATTTTTGACTTGTTTTTTGTCATCATGGCATGCAAGAGAGAATGTATAGCTGGAGCCATAATGCCAACTATTTTTAGGTGTAAAGAAATAATGTTCACTGAAATATTTGCCAGATGTATACGCTGATTTGACAAATTCATTAACTTGTGATTACTTGCATATAAAATGGTGTTGCTTGAAGGAAAAATGTGATCATTTCTATTAAGAATGCAAAGAGTTGGTGCCGATCGAATAACTCACTCACTGCTTATATAGACAAAAAAATAATAATTCGAAAATAAACTAATGTGATGGGCGATTGGGAGGGATGTTGATCAATGAAGGGTTGATAGGAAGAGTGATGGTCAGTCATTGGTTGCTGGGAATAATAATGGTTAGTGCCTGGTCGTTAGGAAGAATCATGGTCAATGAATAGCTTTGGTGGTTGGTGCTTGATTTTTTGGGAACAATGGTGGTCAGAGATTGGTTGTCAGGATAAATGATGGTCAGAGATTGGTTGTAAGAACAAATGATGGTTAAGTATTGGTTGTCAGGGTGAATAGTGGTCAGAGATTGGTTGTCAGGATAAATGGTGGTCAGAGATTGGTTGTCAGGATAAATAGTGGTCAGAGATTGGTTGTCAGGATGAATGGTGGTTAGAGATTATGGAATAGTAGTGGTAAGTAATTTGTTGCTGGGAATAATGCTGATCAGTGTTTAATGGTTGGGAATAATGGTAATCAGTGACTGGTTATTGGGGAATGGTAGTTAGTGCTGATTGTTGGGAACAATGGTGGTAAGTAATTGGATGTTAGTAGTTGTTGGTCAGTAAGATCAGTGGTGGTCAGGGCTTGGTTGCTGTTTGAGAACACAGTTTACTGTTGATTCAGCAAAAAATGAATGTATTAGCTTATGTTATATTATGTGACCAATGTTTTTAATTAAGCCTGTCAGTTACCTACTACATACACGTGTTTTTTAGTCTTTATGTGTTAGCACAAATAAAGCCATCCTGAGCTCACCCTTTCTCCCACAGACAAGCTTTACATTATCTCCCTGGATCAATAAATCCAGTAGACAGGAAAAGTGAGAGAGAAAGAGAACAAAGCTTAGGGCTGCTCCTGTGTGTAGCCATGTCATACTAAATGAATGGAGTGCTGGTAATCCCTTTAGCACTTACAGGAGTGTAGTTGTGGGTGATATAAATTGTGTCCATATATATTTTCTGTGGTTTGGCTCTTTTCTGTGTTTATACTTTTACGCTCACGGGCATAAATTGCGATTATAAAATAGATTGCATTAGAGATATGGAGGACACTTCCTTCCTTTCCAAAGTCACACTCGTCACTTTGAATCAACACTTGTTCTGGTATTGTTAAAGTGCAAGTGTCAGTTAAAAATTTAGAGGCCAAGCACCTTAGAGAGATGGACCATTGGATTCTTTGTTTTATTGTTATTTAAGTTGGATACTGGCTCAAAATCTAATTCAAAGATTTATTCATCCCATCCACTGAGTAAGAAAACCAAAGGTCTGTTTAGGACTGCTTTAGAGAAGAATGGTTAACCAGGCTAATCCAGCCATCTCTGCTCCTTCTGTTCGTCCCATCTGCTTATAGTCCTGCTTGTCTCATAAGAGTGCTTGAATGAGATGAGTCTAACGATACACTGGAATCACATTTTACATTTTAAACATTCTTTTAAATACCTCCTGTTTTACACATGCACATGTATCACATTTAATAACTACCATTTTATCAATGTGTTTCATGTGTTTGTTTACATTAGCGATTTAATGTGCATTCTACACCTAAGTCTTCGGTGGCGTCCTACCAGAGTAAATCCACCGTCTTAATTTTGTTGCGACACAGCTTTGAAAACCAATTTTATAGAGAAATGCAGTATAACAGAGCGCTGCATCACAGACAAGTACCTTATACAACAACAACGAATGCCATTACTAAAACAAGAAACCCAATTAACACAATTCAACAATTCTTCTTTCACTGCAGCCACAGCTGCACTGCAACTTCACCTTTTCTTAAAAAGTCCATCTTGTGAATGTCTTACGTTTATCTGCGACCAAATCAATTTCTTCTCCTCCCTCAACCTTCGTGAAATAACGAAGCAGGTATTAAATTCTCACTAATATTTTTTGAGCTTGTGCAGTTTGCAAGAGATCCGGTTTCCAAGCTCTGACTAGTGCGCTCTCTGACCGTCCTCTAGAGGTGAAGCTCTGATGCCACATGCTATTCGTTTTTACACACGAGACTTCATGCTGCACAGAGAGTCCTATATTATATTTATTTATACATTTTTAATGATACATATATTTTTTGTTAATATATACTTATTTATTTCAATTACCACATTTTCACAATTCACTGCTGTTTAATATTTGTAATAAAGTTCAGTAATATTTCAAATCAATATTTTGTCACATACAAATAAAATGTTCATTTTAATTTTAAAAAGTACTTTTACATGGAGTGTTTGTTTCTTTTATCCAGTTATCAGGAAGTACAATTCAATCTGCTCCGTATGACCTAAATGCTATATAAATAACTGAACATAATGGGTTAAAACAAAACTTAAATATAATTTATACCTTATTTTAAGCAATAAGGGTTTGTAAAAAAAGAATTGCCTGCCATATTTATGTCCAATAGAATAATTTATCAATTCCATTTGTCTTTTTTGGTTTTACTAAAGAAAGGTAAGACTTGTTCATTAAAAGGTTTTTTTTGCCACAGGAAAACAAACCAAATTACACCAAATGAACAAACAAAAAAAGTAACAATTCCACCTAATTTATTCTGAGCAAAGGGACTTAAAATAGAATGTGATGTACTTTCATAAACCAGTGACCTGTAATGACTTACAGCACAAATAAATTAAGTGCTAAATAATTTTGTTAAAAACATAATAACCTGTTAATAAGGTGCCACTTGGTGTGTTTGAGTTGAAAGGCAGCCTGTTGTGAGGTGTTAAGTGTACTGGAACCGTTCTTATTTCAGTCTATAATTCAGGGAGATTGACTTTTCTACTAGTCTGAGTGAAGAGGATTATTTAGGAAAAGAAATCATGAAGTAATCATGATCCGTGCTCTGTATCTATCTTTCGAGGTTTCTCTGTTTATCCATAGGTAGAAGTTTTATGCTTATAGTGACTTCATGCCATCAGGTTTAACATGAACGGTTTCATAATAGAGTAGTCAACAATTTTTAATTCAGTATCGTAAGAATATTGGGGATGGTAAGATTCACCGAAGTGCACCTCGATACTCGTGACTTTGACTTTGGAACCAGACTAAGAGTAACTCGCGGAAAAACAATTTGTGAGAAGCTGCGAGCGGCTCAAAAGTTTGGAGTAACATTTCAAAATGGAGTTTGTACCAATACATTTCATAAAAATGTTTGAAAAACTTTTTTAGTACTCATTTAAAGTAATTAATAAAACATATATGACAAGTAATTCACAATCTTTGTTGAGTTTACACTACAGTACATGTACAATATATATATTTTCCCACTTTTTGAACCCCGCGGCTTAAACAGCGAAGCGACTAATTTATGGATTTTTCCGGGTTTTTTCCCGTTTTCATAAACTTCAAGCCAAAAAACTGAGCCCCATAACATTAGACCAATGAAATTGCTGAACGGGTTCAGGTGAACCAATGAAACTCTTTATATTAAATCAGATGCGCTCCCACTGAATCGGGCCGCACCACATCATAAATATGGATGATGTTTCTCTGACGTTTGACCTGCTGCTCACTCGGACTGTCTACAGGAAATGCGAATCATTCGTCACGCTGAAAACAACCGGGCATGAAAACACACTTCACCTGTGTTCTGAGCTGCACGGCATCGGGAGAAAAGATTCACCGATGGTGATTTTAAACGCACGACGATGCCAAAAGATAAACTCTCGAGAGAAATAGTTGTGAAAGGAAGGAGGAAGACAGTGAACAATGACTTTCTTGGTAGGCTGCTGTTTAGATACAAGCCGTGTAACAGACACTGTCTTTCGTTAAAGCCTGTGTAAAGTTCATTAGTTTCAGTGTGCGGCTTATAGACAGGTGCGGCTTATTTATGTTCAAAATAAAAATCTTTGTCAAATTCAGTGGGTGCGGCTTATATATGGGTGCGCTTAATAGTCCGGAAATAACAGTATGTGTGTGTGTGTGTGTGTGTGTATTTATATATATATATATATATATATATATATATATATATATATATATATATATATATGGCATAATACCTCTTTTGACACTGCCAATGTGTGACCTCACACTCGGCCCTGAGGTCTATAGGAGCATAAGAGCTTGACAAGAGAGGAGTGCAGGGAGTGTGAGTGCTCAATAATAAAATGTGCAGATTAATTATGATTTTATTAAAAGACAGACAGGAGAGGGTTTTTCTTGAAAAAAAGAAAGGTTGTGATCTTTTTCAGCACTCCCATCTATTTCTCTTCTTTCTTTACTTTTTTGTGCACTTGTGTTTGTTTTCTATCTGTTTCATCTTCCAGGGCCTGTCTCATTTTGGGCCTCCATCCATTAACCCGTCCCCTGTATTTATTCATTCCTCCCTTTTTTCAGGTCTTTTTTTATGTTCCATTTCATTTCTCTTGCTCTCTCCTACTCTGATGGTAGGGGAATACACAAGGGATTTTACCACAACACTCTCATAACCTTCAACAGCCCCAGGCACTAATTAACCGCTTTCTCTCTCTCTCTCTCTTTTTTCCCCCTTTTTTGTTCCTGTTCACAAACAAGCAAACGAGTGATCCCATTAAAAGTGGCAGTGCATGTACTTCCATAAACGAAGGGCACTCGAATGCTGAGAATAATGGCTTTCTTGCATTAGCCTTGATTCTCTCCGAGCCTGTTACGGAGGCGTGCTTTTCGAGTGAATAAGGGTCCTTTTCTGTAATGAGGTCCACAACACTAATGGCTTGTGTACTAGCGTGTATGCGTATCTGTGAATAAATACCTCCTTAGCAGGACAAACAACTAATATTTACCCCAACCAAGTTATTCATGGTGTAGTAGTGTCTCGTGTATAAGCAAGCCAGTTTTTTTCCCCGGTTTTTAATCAACTGGTATAAAAATGAACATATTTTCCCCTTTTTTAATTTTTTTGTCACGTTTCTTCTCTCACACACTTATAATACATGTACAATATTTTATTAGGCAAATAATATTTTTGGTGTAGTAAAGATTAGTCATGCTGAATTTCATGCTGAATTTTTCAATCTAATTGGTTCAAAGGTGTGTTTTTTATTTCAATTTTTTTCATAACAGCTGCTCTGACATTCATATAAAAAAAAAAAAGCTTTATATTAATATGCTTTGAACTTTCCAGTTTCTCAGTAACAGTTTTTTTTTTTTTTTTTTAGAAAGAGAAAAACAGGTGGTGAAGGAAATGAGACTTTAAATGTGACTTGAATGTAAACCTTGTGCTTTCCAAAACTTTGTCTTATGACTTGTGAAAATTCAGCTTTATATTAATATGCACAAGCACTTGTTAGGTGGGTATGTTACATAATATTTAACACGACTAATACAAATGGGGGCCGGGAAAAAAAAAAAAAATTGATAGATATACATTTGGTGAATATAAGTAGGCATTAGGAAAGGAGCCTCTTGCACTTTCCAGTTTCCTAACAGGATTACCTTTTTTTTTTTTTTTTGCCAGTGAAAAACAGGTTGTGTGAAGGAATGACTGTGGAGGTTATTGCAACTTTAAATAGTGAGTCATTTATTTTTATTGTGCAGAGTGTAAACTTTGTCAACTTAATTCAATAAAGCCCTCATATTAGATTTAACAGTGGATTTTGTAACACAGTTCCAGTGACTATTTTCTACACGTGAAGACTTTCAAATCAGTCTAGACTAAAAAAGCCAAGGATTATTAGCCGGGAAAATTATAAGTATTTACTAGGGATGTGCATCTCCATAACTGAGGTCGATGTGATTCGCATCTCGAAACATAGCCAACAACTTGATGCATTACAGATACATATATAGGATTCACGCCTATTACGATGCAGTGTAAACCAATTTTAATTTGATTCAACACAATGCGATTCAATGGAGAAAATATGATGCTATACAATTCAGTATGGTAAAGATAGTTTGTCTTTTATTTCTTTGGTTTAGACCGACAGCAAATCATCCATTTTCTAAGTCTTATGCATGGCCCATTTAAACAGGCCTCTGCAGTGCAGAGGAAAAAAGATGAAATAATACCAGATTTTATTTTCCAGTTCTCTCTCCAGGAAGTCACAGCTCTGCCTCTGCCATGTTAATCTGTATTCTATGTGACGCTAGGGGCACGCCTTGGTCTCTGTAGTGTTGTGATAAGTCATATTCACGTAACAGCAGCGGTGCTGAGAGGGTACTCAAGAAACAGTTTAGCGAAGAGAAATCAATCTACATAAAAATATTAGTCACAAATGATTGGCCACTTTCTAAATAAATTAAAATTTTTGATTTTCCAAATAAAAGTATAGAACATCTACTAATGATTATATATGAATAAATATTTTTTTACCAATACAAATGTTTGAAACGATGCATTGCAATACAAACGGCAACTTGTCTACGATTCACACTTTTTTATATTAATGCATCACATTGTTAACGTTTATGTCGATGCATCAATGCGAATTTGTGAATCTTACCTAATGTTGGCACACTTCCCGATAAGAATACTAGTTGTACTATGACTTGTAGTGATTGATACCAATATGGATTTGGTTAAAAAAAAATTGTATGAGGAGTAATATGTGAGTTCTACAAATCAGCCCTGAATTATTAAAACGGTGGTATATGGGAAGCTGTGAATGAGATGAGCATTGTGATGGGGGACTCAGGCAGAAAGCCTGAGAGCGGATCGATCATTTTTGAGTCTAGTGAAACACCTTGCTATTCCGTCATATGGTTATTTCCAGAGATCGAGAATTTCATCTTATTGTACCTTCAGCACCTTAAGCACTCTTGTTTCAGACACATACCTCTCTCTCTCTCTCTCTCTCTCTCTCTCTCTTGCTCACATCATTTGGACAACAGTGCATTGATTTTCTGCCAGCATTTCCCAAAACCCATTCTGTAAATAGTATTGAGTTATAAAGAGAAAGCTAAAAACATAGCATGAACTTTTCCTGTGTTTTGTAGCTAAACCTGAATTTTAACAGTCCGATTTATTTCCATAAGTTAAAATCATTATTTTACTACACAAAGGTTAATTAAGCAAACTAATAGACATTTGTTGGATTGCCTACGTCTTTATTTGACAATGAATCAATAAAGGGTGAAATCAGCCTTGGGAGCAGGTGCAGTGTTTTGAGAGAATTGAAACACGCATCATTACACTCTATTGGTAAATTTTGGGACACGTGACTTTTCCAGCAATGTGTTACCACAAAGTTGGAGGCAAATAATTCTATAGGATGTTTTGAAAATGAAATTTTTCCCTTCACTTGAACTACAGGAGACCCAGATCTGTTCCAGCATGACAATGCCTCTGTTCACAATGCCAGCTCCATAAAGATATGCTTCAGGGATGTGCATCACCATAACTGAGGCAGATGCAATTCGCATCTCTATGCAATATATTATAGATATAAAGCAGCTACACGCGCGATGCGATTCACCCCATATTACAATGCAGTGTGATCCAATTTCCAAATGATTCAGCACGATGCGATTCAATGCAATACGATGCAAAGGGAAAAATATGATGCTATACAATACAATATGCTACAGATAGTTAGCTTTTATTTCGTTCAGACAGACAGCAAATCATCAATTTACTTAAGTGCCTTCTGACTTCTAATACATGGCCTTTTCACAAACAGGCCTTTTTAGTGCAGAACAAAAGGATTAAATAAAACCAAATGTTCTTTTCCTGTTCTGTCTTCAGCAAGTTGCAGCTCTACCTCTGCCATGTTAATCTGTATTTCATCTTATTGAATCTTATTTGTCCACTTATTATTACTTTTATTATTTGTCTCTATCATGCATACATGAATGCGGACAAGGCCAGTCTAATTCATCACATTTTTCATGCTTATAGCTTTGGCAGTATTCATAGGCTTGTTTGACCTTGTATCCTGTTTAGGGAATGCATGTGTCCCAGAGATGGGAAGTAACGAAGTGCAAATACTTCGTTACTCTACTTACGTTGATTTTTTTTTTTTTACTAAGTTGACTTTACTTCATTAATTATTTGTTTTAATTTTACTTGCACTCATTACAGTTTTTTACACAAATATCTGTACTTTCAACTTCTTACATTTTTAATGAAGTTTTGATCTTTTTGGTGACGTGATCTATATTTTTTCTTGTATCATTTCCTGGCTAGTTTACGAAGCTAGCAACGAGCAAGACAGAAGGCAATAAGAAGTACGGGGGTAACGTGGATGAGACAAAGGCAGATGTTCAGCCTGGGTACATTCATTAGGTAACGAAATTTGTATTTATTTTGTATTAATATATTTTTATGATGTGAGGTTCAGTTACCAGCATGACACTAAAACAGTTAGTTGTAATGGCTAATTTTTACTTAAGCACATGTCAGAGCACACATTTTTTTATTTAACTTGAGTGAAAAAGTGCAGTCAGTATTTAAACTTTTACCAGAGTCTTTTAAAACTTCTACTTGAGTGAAGAATGTGTGTACTTTTGCCATCTCTAATATGTACCTCAAACTGGAGAGACTGATAGAAAAAGATGTATGAAAAGAATCTTCACTATATGGGGTACCTGTAGGTTAGATTTAAAAACATTCTATAGACACTGAACAGACAACATAGGAATGTATTTAGAGAACTAGTGTGAGGCTCATCTTAATACTAACAGTCAGTCTGGCAAATGGCAAAAATGTAAATTACTTTGAATTACCATTTCAAAAATAAGGTGTGACTTCTCACATTTAACAGTGTAAATGAGGAAAAGATTAACAAATGCAGTATGATGTGTGAGTCCTGGTCCACTCTAACATATTTACTTTTTATAAAAACAAGTTTATATTAGATAATTTGTTGTTAATGATGGCAATAAAAGAAACCAAGTGGAGCTGATAAAGAACATATGCACCATTCATGCTGTGTGATTATTCTCTGATCAGAAAAGACACCATGGACATCGTAGATCGCATAGAAAACCTCTCCAATAATTAAGTTTTTTGTTTGGGCATGACAAAAACACGAACATATTCAGAGCAAATTTTCATTCATGCAACCGAGCAGTTGAGGGACTTGTTTAGAGGCTTTGAAATCATGACCTTCCAATTATATAGGAACACACCAGGCCGGTGGGCAGTATTGGGTATTTTTATTTCAGTTGGCTTTAGTTTTTTCAGTTGTGTTACGAACCGTTGGCTCTAGTTGAATGGTGTGAGCAGATTTTCGGCCCATTCTGAATGTCAAATCGATGGCAGAACTTGTCGGTGAGAGAGAATTTTGATTGGCTATTCAGTTTGGCAAATAAGCACATGAGAGAAAAAAACGAGAGTTAAGAGGGAACAGACACAATTCTGCCCATTTAGTGCGTTTTTTTCCTTCATCCACAAGAGAACAAAGCTACACAAATCCATTAGTAGTGATCGCAGTTTTTTGGATGCCAAATAGAGACTACTGCCACCTGCTGGTATGGAAGCGTTATGTTCTCTCACGCAAGCACAGAACATACACACTACACGGCTGTAGTCTGTCCGGTGTGTTCTAAACTAGTTCTTTTGCATCTAGTGTTCATGTCGCAACACATTGGTATGCTAAAAGAGTCATTAAGAAAAATAAGTAAATAACTTCCAACTTTCAAAACTTTTTGGAAAAATAAAGCTTCCAGTTGAAACGAGGGTATTGATGGATGCCCAAATCCCTTCCTTCAAAAATGAAAAGCTAGGCGCCCGACTTGGAGATGAAGCAATAATTAGACTTTTTGTTCTGCCTGATTGAGTTGTGATTGAAAACTCTAATTAGCTGTTTATCTCCTGCTCTGGTGCTATGCTCTCAAAAAAAACCCCCAAAAAAACAAAGAAAAGGAGTGGGAATGCGAGCGTCCTGATAGCTATTTGTAGGAGAGGAATTGTTGAGCTGGAGTTCTAGTCATGGCTGATCGAGCCACCATCTGTTTCTTCTTAAAATGCGTGTGAGTGTGAGAAGGTATAGGAAAATAAGCAATTATGTTGTTATAGGACACTGAGCAAGCGACTTGGTGATGAGACACAGGAGTGCTAAAAACCACAGGCAATGTTTATTACATAGAAATCAAGTTACGCCTACACACCTATTTATACCATTTGTAATGTTTCATATGAGCTGGAGTTGATGAATTCTTCCGTTTGACAATTGCGTTGTTTGAGTTGTTCTTTGATTGTCATTTTTAGAATGTCATACATCTGAAACACCATATGTTTAGATGTAATCATTACCTTTAATGGCATTTGGCAGATGCCCTTATTCAAAGCGAGTTAGAATTATCTAATTTATACAACAGTTGTTAAGGGTTAAGGGCCTTGCTAAAGGGCCCAGCAGTGGCATCTTGGTGGTGCTGAAACTTGATCTCACAGCTTTCTGTTCAGAAGTCCAGCACTTTAACCACTTCTGCACAATATTTAGGGCAGACACACGTATCCACAGAAACTTGCAACCAAGCAGTTGAGGGTTAAGGGCCTTCCTAAAGGACCCAACAGTTAGTAATGCCTTAACCACTGAGCCATCACCTTCGTAAGTAAGCAGAGGTCCTAAATTGAGGACAAATTAGCATTCAAACAGGATTCAGTGTTGTTGGGTGACAAGTTTTCAAGTTCTTGTCAGAGGTCTGAAAAATCCCTCTGGAACATTCTTTACTGAATCCAGTTATTAGGTATAAATGTATTAGTGAATATCATCTTACTGGTTTTTATTTCTGGAATTTGTCCCTAAGTCTTAATATACTTTACTTGACCCTTGGGTCAGGTTTTTGATCTTGTGTTTGATGATCTGAAATTTACCTGCTCTTAAATTTTATTCTCTATTATCCCTAATGCAACCAAGGACCTATCGTAGGTATTAATAGTAGCATCTGGGGACTTCTTATGCAAATGCAGGTCAATGTGTCAATCCAGTAGTGCTGGAGATGAACAGCTGTGTGTGTGTGTGTGTGTGTGTGTGTGAGAGAGAGAGTCCACAGTGATTGGTCTAAAATTCTTCATTCCTTGAACATTTGAATCTCTTACAAACATAGTGTAGCTCGGCCCTCTTCTGTTAATGTTCTCATAATTTTTGCAAACCTTCCTGTTGACTTCAAAAATCTTTTTATATTATATAGGGATAGTTGTGAAGTGACTGCTGCACCTCGCATTCTCCCACACAAACACACAATGTTACAGATGCGTTTCTGCTGATGAGAGCAGTGTACTCTTTAAACCGTGATTGGTTTAGTGTCAGGATGCTAATGGTAACAAGCGGGAGAAATCCCTGTGGGCTGGTAATGTTTTGATCTGATTATTGTGCTGCGTTTATGAAAATGGCTTGCCACGGCTCTTGTCTCCCACGTGTGAAAACTCAAACGCTGTAAAACACCGCCAACAAATATCTATTTGTTAGAATTGAAAAAGGTTACGCAGACAGCAGAGATAAAATTGATAGTAAATGCTAAAAGGTAGCGTAGCCCTTTGTTCGGTTTGACTGGGGATTTCTGCGAACCAGACTATAAACTATTTGGTAATGGTTCTTGAGCTTTCGTAGATGTTTTACTGTATACTATAGCATTTAAAGACATTCCTGACCTTCCACAGAACACCAGTAAATGAAGATTTTAGTGGGCAACAGTAACTACAGCTGGCTGTCCACTTGAACAAATATTATTTCAAAAAATCAAACTAAAGGGTAATTCTAAAGAAGATAACGAGATCCATTGTTCCCTTTTAGGAACTGGAGCTGCGTCAACAACGTGTCACGTGTGTAATCTATCCAACGGAAAGGCACGCCGTCACCGGCGGGATGACCTCACAACCAGGAAGCTATAAAAGCACATGCGGTGGAGACGATGCTAGCTCCTGTTTGTTCAGGAAGCACTCTGTGTGTTGGTAAGTGGTTATATATAAATACATTTTTAAAAAGGCCATCGAGGTGGTTAATCTGCTAGACAGAGAATCCGGGTTCTACAGCAGGTACTTCATAGTTCCCAAAAAGGATGGGGGTTTACATCCCATTCTGGATCTGCGTCAGCTAAACTGCACACTATTGAGGCTCAGGTTCAAGATACTCACGCTGTAGCAGGTTGTGTCTCATATCAGATACTAGGACTGGTTTGTCAAGATAGAACTCAAGGACGCTTACTTCCAGGTATCCATCCTTTCTTTGAAACAGGAAGTCCCTGAGGTTTGCTTTCGGGGCCGAAGCTTACCAATATCAGGTCGTTCCGTTCAGCCTTGCACTCTCACCCCGCAACTTAACGAACTGTATGAATGCAGCTCTGGCCCCGCATACACATTTTGAACTATATCAACGATTGGTTGATATTAGCTTAATCAGGACCTGTTGGCGGTGTCCATCAACATGAAGGATTTAGGGTTAAGACTAAACAATTATGCAGGCACAACTGTCTCCAGCTCGGATCAAGTCTATCCTCACAGCCATTAAGAGAGTGAAAAAAGGACAGTCACTCACTGTGAAGCAGTTTCAAAGACGGCTTGGTCTGATGGCAGCCGTGTCCAAAGTGGTTCCGCTTGGCCTTCTGCACATGAGACCTATCCAGTGGTGGCTCAGGGACAGGGGGTTCTCCCGTAAGGGCAACCTATTCCGCACAAAGTCACACGGCAAGCCCTACAGGCCTTAGATGTGTGTAGAGAACACAGGTTCCTAAATCAGGGCCCCGTGTTGGGAGCTCCTTGTTGTCGCCTAACACTAACAACGGACACCATCCTCGTGGGATGGGGGGCAGTCATGAGTGGCCACTCCGCCGAAGGTCTGTGGCGTCCGCTGGCGGTGGCAACTGTGACAAGGAAAAATTCCCTGAGATGTTTTAAGAAAGAAACCTTGAGAGGAACCAGACTTAAGAGGGAACCCATCTTTATCTGGGTCTAGAGGTATGGGGGAAGCCGTAATCCATGTCACTTGACCCCCTCTCTTCTCTGGTCTGATGAGACAGAATTTAATCTTTTTGACCTTATTACAGAAATCCAAAATCTTAATTTTTTTAATGGGAACCCACTGGTGAAGCATGGTGGTGGTATTCTTATGCTGTGGGGATGATTTCCATCAATGTTGAAACTGGAAATTTCATCCAGCCTGTACAATTCTTTCATAAGGATCCAGGAACAGGTGTCTTGACGTTTAGTTGATTGTCGCTGTCTTAATGTCTAGATTTTTTTTTACCGCAATCCCATAAGGGTTCCAAACAGAGAGAGAGCTGGGGAACAGAATAAGAGAGTGACATAAAAAAAGACAAGATAAATCCTCTATAATTTGCAGCTCCTCCAAAACAAAAGCAAGGCTTAATGAATTGGAAATGGTTTTATTCACCAGAGACTATAAAACCCAAATACGGTTCGAGAGAGAGTGGGACTGTGCGATGTGAAAATGACTTTTAGCGACGCAGAAGGCTCGAGTGTAAATGAGATCTCGGACTGCAGCTGCTTAAAATGCAATACGATAGAAAGGAGGGGGAAAAAAGCTAAGGAATAGTTTCCAGATAATATGTCCACACACTCTAAATCGTCTCACAAATACACGAGTCACTTATGCTCACCCATGTGTTGTGGTAAGCAATTTATTTCAAATGAAAGTCTCTGTAAATTATTTGAGTATTTGTGTTTGTGATGCTCCTGATTATGTAATTGCTATTATTAGGTGCAGATTCTTGAGCATGATATTGGCAAATCTTCCTGGCAATATTTGCCTGTGTATTGAATGAGTTTATTCAAATATTAAATAGCCATTTAAGGTACCTGGATAAACCCAAGCAAGAAGCAGTGCTGAGTCCAGCAATATTCCAAGGTATGCAAAAGTATGCAATAGATTGGCAATGGATTAAATGGTATTGAAAATCCTCCTCTGTGACATTTCTATATAGGAAGAATCTGGCAACAATGGAAGCCTTAAACGAACCTCAAAATATTTTCCTGACTGTATAATTCGGAACTGCAGTATTTCTTTGGAATGCTTAGATGTGATTAATGACAATTAGGATTAATTGCAGTGTATAGACTTGAATTTGTGAATTATATTTATTGTTACACATTGAAGGATTCTGGAGTCTGAAGGGATGAAGATTTTCCCACTGTTCAACAAACAGGAGCAGAATTATTTATTTTTAAGTTCAAGTTACCATTTACACTAAGGATATACCAGTTTGTTCAGGTCAGCAGATCTAGCAAATTCTTGCTCCTAATGTTTGCTACCTATAATTTCCTTTTCCTCTCTTAAAGCTAGCCATCTGAAAGGTGGTCACTGCCCCATAGCCTAAATACACTACACCAGCTTTCATCATTTCACTACAATGCTTTCCATTCTGCCAATTGTTTTTTTTTCATTCACTCCACCTTCTCTCACCGTATGCACAAGACAAGCCTAATCAACATTAATCTGCCCTTTAATTTACGCCTTATTAACCTTCGGATATCATTTGTTTTTACCATTATAGGGCTGCTTATTTGCTTTTAAGGCTATATTGGTACTTATTTTTTAAATCGGGACTAAGACGTCGTTGGTTAATTAATCATTTTGTAGTTTCAGCATAGCTCGCTGGATTAGCCAAGAGGTTTTGCGTTGGAGGCGAAATTAGATTTCTGTGATCAATGGGATTTGTACAGCTAAGCTTCGAGATCCTTTAGCGTTTAAGATAAAAACAATTTCAGAGAGCATAGAATTGTACTTTTTAATTGCAACGTAATCACGATGGTTAAAATGATCGATTTAAGTGAGAAAAATGGTAATGATAAATGTTTTTTTTCCCAAATGTAATTGTATAATACTATGTTTTTCTGTTGCACATGTGATCAAATAAGTGATTAGTCAAAAATGAGAAAAGTGTCACACGTCATGTTCTCATGAGCTTATGGTGGGAGACGAGTTTGAATACAAGAGACAAAGCAGTCAATGCAGTATTACATCAGATGGGATTTAATAATTTAATAATTGATTCTGAAATGAGTCACTGAAAAAAGCATTTTTCAGTTTCTTTACTTACTACAATGACCATTAAATGGATTAACATCTATGAAACCGTATGAATAACACAATTGTGTAAGGTCCTCATCAGGGAGGCACTCGTGGTTTAACACGTCGTAAGATTATATTCCGTGCTGTTAGGAAAAAAATCCGATCAAATCAGTGCATTGTGTGCTGTCATCATTAACAGCGATGATGAATAGTTAAACCCCACCCATGGCATTCCATAGAGAGGAGCCATATTTCCACCAGGCCTGCACTGTATGCAAGTTAATAAGCAGTAAACTGGAACCCACTGATGGGGGACTGGGTGTAAATCAAAAGATTTGCTAGAAAGAGTGTAGAAAAATAATCATTGTGACTTATTGAGTGCATGCATATTGGGCTGTATTTAGAGTTGGTGAATGAAGTGAATAAATTGTTAAAGCTTAGACATAGTTACACAATTATACACGTTATTGGGTAGTGGGGGTTCATGGTTTGGCCCTTGAACTAGGCACTTAACACAATCTGCTACAGGAGTGCCTTGGCTGACCATGGGCACTGACCCTAGCTTCTTAACAAGCTCGGATATGCAAAAACTGTTTTCAACAAATGTATTGAAATAGTATTCTGATTCTTTTGTGTATATGAATTGAAAGGTGGAAGGAAGGATGGCTTGGGGGATGGACATTAGGTGCCACCCAGATTAGGATGGGTTCCCTTCTGAGTCTATTTTCTCTAAAAGTTTCTTCCTCATTCCATCTCCTTGCCACTGCTGCAACTTGCTTTTTTGAGATAGACTTATAATCAGCTTTATCCCTGAGAAAAGCTGCTTGCTTTGAGACACTACATTGTTAAAAGTGCTACACAAAAATGGATGGATGGACATTAACTACTTTGACAGTTAATTGTCAGATACTAAATAGATGGCAGGAAAAAATGTGTGCACCGGGATTCAAGCTATGGTGTCCTTTAATACAGGTAGTCTCCGACTTACTTACATGGCCTAAATCAAAGACCATAATCTCGTCTGAAATGTTACATACAAATTAGGTCATGTGACTTGCCAATAATATGCAAGCATGGGACCGTGTTTTGTGTGCAACCTGTTTTAATAAGGCTTATATAACACATCGAAACTCGATGTCTGAGGCTGTTAAACAACGCATGAACCATGAATGCTCTCAATGTATGTAAACTGTAAACAGTATCTGACACTCGGATGTTGCCGAGCATTGCTCTGACTCTGTGCCTCGCTGCTTCAGGCTAAAAGTGTGCCTTTAATAAATGTCCAATATGTTATTGCTTGTATTTTCATCATGGAATAGCAGGAGCAGTGGGTGATGTGGGAGAAAATATGCAGGTGATGCAACAGGCAACAGAACTGCTATGCTTTCAGACGGAAAACAAAGATCTCCTTGTTTTTGTGAACTTTGCAAGGTTAAGGTTTCAGTGCTGTTGAATATAAAAAGATTAGTGTTGAATTAGAAAGTGATGACTCGTGCATTTTTGTAGCAGCGCTAAGTAAACTTCATCGGTACATGGAGTGTTTGGTGTTAAAAATGCTGGAAGTTTGCGTGAAGTGAGTTTACTCTTGTCTTTTTTCCCATCTTAGTATTCCATCAGGTGCAGGTGGTGCTGTCAAAATGAAATGGAGTCGCAACAATACAACCACAAGCAGTTTATTAAACAGATTTAAATCTGCATAGAGACGCGGAGTTGGCGCAGGCAAGCTTCAATAACCGCAACAGCCTGTTACGGGTAGGTGTAGGGTTTTGACTTATGATGATGAATGTGCCAAAATGGAAAACGTGGACCAACACTTGATTTCAGGTTCTTTATCTTTGTTGCTATCTAGGATATGCATTCCAATGAGCTACAGACTAGAGTCTCGTCTTAGTCATCAAATGTTTTCTCATGCTGGCTGGCATGGTGACAAAGAAATGTAATTAGGTTTACTCGGTTCACTCCTGTGCTTGGGTTAGTGCCTTTGTCAAGGTAAAACATTTCTCGCAGTTTTTTTTAAAAGAATGGGGTTTGATTGACTTCGCTTAATTATCCCTATAAAATAATTAGCTGGGAGATAGTAGCTTAGTGGTTAAGCATTGCCACACCAAGCTGCCACTCCTGGGGCCCTGAACAAGGCTCTTTTAACCCGATAAATGTAATAAATGTGCTTGTTAACTTTTGAAAGACTGCCATGCCACCTAGGGTGACTTCTCCCTCCTGTTGTTCCTGGGGTCTTGTGATCCACTGCAATCCTGGCAAGGACAAAGGGGTTTTTGAAGATAAAAAGAATTCATTTGACATCAACCTCTTTCAAAACTTCAACCGAGGAAACCTGTTGAAGATCAAAACTGGCAAATCAAGCAAACAACAAAAGGTCCGAAATATGCAAAGGCAGAAACATTGACATGACTTCAAAAAATGAGTGTGTTTAAGTGGTTGTACATGTGTGGCTTTCAGAGGAGCAGCTGGGAGCGTTAGTACCTTGGAGATTGGGAGTGGGCTGAAGTGGAAATGATTTTGCGAATTGAAGATGGAGTGTTGGACACTATGCCAGGAGTCTATCTCTGATGCTTGTTTGGGGGTTTAAATGAATTGGTGCTGTCAGGAATGGCCCTGAAAATGAATGGAGTTAATTAAAAGAAATTCCCAGTGAGCATTAGATGTCTTCAGCCAGAACCCAGCAAGATCATTCTCATCCCAGTCCTCAAGGTATTAAAGACTGCTGCAAAGTTACCTGAAGTCCAATAGGACAGGAAGTCTGCATGTGGGTCTAGACCAGGGGTGTCCAATTTTTTGCACAAAGTGCTGGTGTCGGTGCAGGTTTTCATTCCAACCAAGACACACACAGATTCCACCTGTTTAGATCTTCATAGACAATGGAGGTGTGGCCCTTGTTTGGTTGAAATGAAAACATGCACCCACACTGGCCCTTTGATGAACAAATATTGGACACTCCTGGTCTAGGGGGGTACTGGCACATTGAAAGGGCACTTCTTGAGCCCATATTTGTATTACTCCTTTGGGAACTCTCATACCTTTTATTGATTTTTTTATCCAATTTAGGGAGATTGTTTCTGTGTTTCCCTTCATATTCCCTGAGCTCTCTGGAAAAAATTCTTCACCGAAGATGCCTATGCTTGTCTAGGGTTCAATAAAAGAAAAAACTAAAACCAATTGTGTTAAACTGGTTGAGAATGAGTGACACATGAGTCACATAATCCCCCTATGGAAGAAAGGAAATTCAGTTTGGCAGTTTTGCCAGCGCCTCCTATGGAAACTTCAAAACTCCTGTTTGCTCTTTTTGGCCTGACCTTGTGATTAAGAGCATGTGATCATTGCTTGCTAATCTACAAGTCTCTCCATAAAGGCAGTTTGTGAAACTGTTAAAATACCAGAAACACTGTGTACCTGTGTTGCTGCACTGCAGTATTTGTACTATCAAGTCAAAGGTTAAGTGTCTTTAAGAATAAATCTATTAATAAGTAAAATTGGCATAAAAAATACCAGCAATTACATAAAGAATATTACCAATTCAAACATCCCCATTCATCTATTTGGCCTCACAAAGCCCTTGAGAATCTGTCTGCAGCAGCAAAGCTTAAAGTGGATAATTTGCCAGAGTTCTGGGCTCAAGCCCTTATGCCAGGCCCATATAAGTGTGCAGGTCCCTTGGGCAAAGGCTAAATCAAGCACCAAGCTTCAGGGCAGAGTTAGCTGAAGCTAATATATGTAGTGTAGCAGGGTTTGAGCATTTATCCAAGTCTTAGTCTCGAGTGTAACTTTGAGCCGAAACTAACTCTCGTTGTACTGCATTACCTTGTCAATCTACTGTATATGACATTTTTCTATTAGTATTTCCCCACGAGTGTTTGGGTTTGTGCATGCAAACTAGGCTTGTTATGCAAACATGGACTGGAAATCTATAGACTTGTGTACACATTTTCACGTCCTTGCTTGCAAAGAGAATAATTTTATCTCCTTCTCCAGAATACCATATGGCCACCTATAAATTCACTGTATTAACTGCAAAGGTGTAGAGGGTACATACAGCCAGAATGTAGTTGGGTAGATGACACATTTTTGCCTTAATGCATTGATGACTAGCTACAAGAGTAGAGACATTAATTCTAAGCCAAACCCTATAGACACATTGGTTAATTAAAAAAAGGAGGAAACAAAAATGATGAATCAATAAGATGAATAAAATTAAAATTAAAGTAATTGAATAAAGGCCCCCTTCCTCTACAGCTTCCTAGTTGTTAATGATGGAAAGATCGGATCATTTTAGTGACTCTGAATCTCCTTCATCAAAATGAACAAAAATGATTTTTAGTTATTTGAGTCATTTAGCGCATTTCGTTCCTTTGATGTCTACATACACAAACGTTGACTATAGTTGCAATCATGTAGATATTACAGTGCAGCTCAGAACGAAATGAGCGCTCACCTCTCATATCTTGTGGTCAGAGTCATTAGTTCTTTTGTCTCGTGACTCCTATAATTATTGTTACAATAATGTCAAGATTCGGACCAAAACCCTGATCTATTGGATTGTGCAGCATCTATTGAAGTCGTGTGATAAAAGAAGAAACGACACGAACCAGAGGACTCGTGAGGTCAGCGACTCAATTCTGTTTTCTGTGTAATGCACTGCATAGTGTATTTGGGAGTCACGTGATAAAAGAACGAACGACTCGAACTAAAAGAGTCGAGAGGTAAACTACTGAATTCTGTTTCCTGTACATGACCTACGGAGATGTTGTGATGTTTTGCTCATGTTTTTATTGCATGTTGTAACCTACCAAGACAAAAACCAGTGGTACTGTATCTTTTAAACCTCTACCTTTTAAATTTCTTTCCTTCACTTACCACTTGTGACACCACTACTCATACATCACCATGAAATCTAGAAGTGACAGAGAAGCGAACAATCAGGTAATAGAGAGAGATGAATTTGTTCCAAGTGTTGTCTTTCTTAATTAAAAATTAATTCTTTCGACCCAAACTCGTTGGTAAGAGCTTTAAATCTGAGGCAGACGCAAATCCCAAGGAGAGGCCAAGAGCGAAGCGTCTCGGAGCAATTTAAACGTGAACTGAAAGCGAACAGGTCGTAGATAACGAATGACTCGCTGCCGCTTTCCCAGACACCTATTAGCCGGCATCCGTCTCTCCGCACTTCTCTCTCTTTTCTCTCTCCATCCTTCCTGCCCTCTCTGCAATACCGATATGAGTCATGAGGTAATTAAGGGACAATGTAAAAGACGCAAAAAAAAAAAACCTCGTCAAACTGATATCTTCCATCCCCATGCTCTTTTTAAAAATCAAATCCTTTTTTTTCCTTGGTCCATTCAGCATTTCCTCAAAATCTCCTTGTTTTTTGGGGGGGGGGTATTTGTATGTATAACCCTGATTGATAAACTGTCCTGCTCCAATCGTACATCACGCCTAGCTTCAAGAAGCCCGTGTACAAGAGGAAATTATTTGTGTAGGGCTTTGCCTATGGCTGTAACACACACTCAGAACTGTCTCATAGGCATAGAATGAAAAATAGCCCATGTAGGTGCCCGGTGGCTTTTTTTTTCTCCCTCTCTCGGTATTTTATTAAAACAGAGCAGAAACTTTGTATATACTTTAGTTATTTTCTTTTCTCGAAGGAGTCTCCAGTATCAGTAAGTCCATTTTCCACTATAGGAATGTCCTCAGGGGGATGTATAGAGATTAATTGTCTCAGATGAATACGTTTCAAATGAAAGGTGCCACATCCTGCAGTATTATAAATATTGTTTAGTGGGAACTAACAGGAATTACCCGGTTTTAGTAACCACATCCGACTGCATCAACTCTGAAAGTTTTGCCAGCACCCCCTCCCTCCTTTGTCGTCTCTCCCCATTGAAATTCACTCCACACAGCCACCCAGTGCTCTGTCACAATCCATTAACCCTAAGACAACAAGTTAACAACAAACAAAGCTGGAGAGCGAGGCACTGAGAAAATTAAAGTGTACAAATGTAAAAGGAGGTGGAACAAGCAGAGTATTAAAGCGGTTTGTGAACAAGACTGAGATCGAGGGTAGAGGGAGAACGAAGGATTGCTGTTTTGTTAATGATCCCTAAAACCAATACAGAGTAAATAGTGTGGATAAGGATTATTTTTTTTCCCTTAGTTCTCAAAGGTGGTAGGAAAAGTGGTAAAGGCTCTGGGTTACTGATCTGAAGGTCAGGGGTTCAAGTCCCGGTATTGCCAAGCTGCCATGCTTGGGGCCTTCAGCAAAGCTCTTAACCCTCTGTGCTCTAGGGGTGCACTCTGACCCCAAGCCATCTAAATAAATCTAATGCCATAAAGGAATTGCACTCTAGTGTAAAGCACCTTTCATTGAAGGAATTCTGAGCAATCGAAGAGGAGCTCAAAAGTGAATAGCCACTGTACCTGATGTTTGTGATAAAGAATAAAGTTTTGGTGGTTTAAGCAGAGGAAAGAATGGTCTGATGGATGAATTGATCATCCATGGAGATTATTAGGGTGGCGCTATAAATGTTGTCATTCAAAAACATATTGGTTACTGCATTAATGCATTCGCTTCGGAAATCGGTGTATGGCTAGCCCCAAAATTGATCCGAATGACCAAATCAGTGCTGCAATTCTTTAGGACAAAACAGCAATTTCCCGTAATTTCCTGTAAAAATCACATATTAATGTCATTTGTTGCAATCAAGGGTAGTTTGTGAAATATGCTTTGCATTGAGTTGCAACAGGCTAGAACGATTTTGATTGTTTAATTTATGGAGGATTAGTTTTGAATGAAAAAACGGTAACACGATGTGTACCATGTGTATTCATCACTTTAGAACTGCGGCTCATGATTACGAAATCATTTTCTTGTGGTTTTGACATAACAAAATTAGTTTTTTCATTATCACAACTTAATTTTCTCGTGTTCTCGACAATAGAAAGGTTATTTTCTCCTTATCATCGTTTTCTTCTGTGGTCATCTCATGCTTACTGTAGTCACTGTCCACCACCTTCTCATGTCATATATAATCATGGCTTTGCCTTCGAGACAAATAGATGCAAAACAAATTTTAGTTAGTGTTTGTTCAATGTGTTGAATATCTAACAACTTTTTAAAAGTAATTTCTTGAATAATTTGAAGCCATTTTTTTTCCCCTCGAGAACAATTCTGTTTGCTGTACAAACCATGTATATATTTGAGAAACGATCTGCTTTATTTTTTTCCTTCCCTGACATGCAACAACATGAGCCGACTCAAAGGTCATTTCTGACACTTAATACCTTCATATTTCACTTTGATATTTAGTCATCACATGACTGAAACTCGTCTCTGTGCCTGCCCTATGAAACAAAGAATTGGGTTTGGTCACGAGTTTTTTGGTGACCAATGATTCAGAGCACTGTTGAAAGTAGTCGAACAAACATAATGATTTTAGAGATGTTTTTTATTTGTTTGTTCTTGAGTTCAAGTTTCAATATATCACTTTATTTATCCTAAATGGAAATTCATAAGGTTTGAGTTTGGTGTCAGTTTTGCTTTCTGAGTTTATGTGCAGTGGTAAAATCTAAAATCGAATTCTCAGACAAAAAAAAGCTTTATGTGCTCTTTTTGTGCTTTTGAATTTGCAGTCCTGTCATGGTTTCCAAAGGGACTCGTGTTCATAAAAGAAGTGCCATGCTGTGGAATGTTTTTGCCCCCTTTCTGATTAGTTTTTTTGCGCATTTGTGACACTTAAATGATTAAGATCAAGCAAATTAATATTATACGAAGATAACCAGAGTAAATACAAAATGCAGTTTTTACATAATGATTTCAGTTGCTAATGGAAAGAAAATGTCCAGACTCTATGTAAAAAAGGAATTGCCCCTTAACCCTAATACCGGGTCATATCTGCAATCCAGCAATCCAGAGTCTTTCACATGGCTGTGGTGGATATTTGGTCAGCTCTTCAAATTGGAGTGTTTTCTAGCTTGGACGGCCTGTTTAAGGTCATGCTACCGCATCTCAATCGAAATTAAGTCCAGACTTAAAACGTAAAAGTTTTTTGAGTGCTCGGAGGTGGACTCGCTGTCATGTTTCAGATCACTGTCTTGCTGCATAGCCCAAGGTTTGAGTGCATTTGAATTTCATGGCATAGGAAAGACTTCGCAAACAAACCGTGACCATATACAGACTAGATACCTGCACTCCCGCAGGAGTACCGCAGGACCCGACGCAAACGTGCGTTGCGGGACAAGATTGGCTGCGAGGTGGTAAAATACTCACGTGTGGGTGTGGGTGGGAGAATAAAATCATTCTAAAATCGACTCCCGCAAAATCGTCTTAAAAATATTAATTTTTTAATTAATTACTAAAAACGAAAACTGTTCTGTATCTACTGCACAAAAGCAACAGTGGCAACTAAAATAAAATGGCACAATGTCGGAAGCAAACTCTCACGTGTTAACTGGAACACACAGAGATTACTAGAGCACACAGAGGCACAAAGTCTGAGGCGCAAGACAGAGGAGAATCACTGAGTGCTACAAATATTACTTAATTATTCATATTCATTATTATTACAAAACCTTGATCTGTTTTTATATCGTTCCAGTTGATGTTCTATGTTCTAAAAAGTTTCTTATGTCAATGTTCAGCATTTGCACAAAAAGTCAAACTCAAATAAAACAAAACATGGAAGCAAGTGAAACTGAAAGGCAGAGTAGCGGGAAGAAGCATTCGGTGCATTGAAGATAAAACTACTTATACGTTTTATCTGCGGGCCTTTGTTGACAGGAGCGGGACAAAACTTGAATATTGCGGTGGGAGCAGGAGAAAATAATACATTTTTTTTGCAGGAGACAGAACCTTGCGGGAGCGTGGGCAAGAGTGGGACTGAAAAATCCGTCCTGTGCAGGTCTCTAATGCAGACTGTAAACAAAGAACAGGCAGCAAACCAGAGGCCATGTTCACGCTAATACGTTACACACATTACACACATAATACACACATTTTTCTCTCCGTTTGGCCTTCCGTCCATACTGAGGTGGCATTTTTAGGCAACAAAAACAGCTTTTTGAAAATGCTCTCCAGAGTGAATAAATCTGAAAAAGTGGATTGTGAAAAACGAAGCTTCGGAAAACAGTGAGGCATTTTGTTTTTGTCATGTGGCAATCATATGTCCAATTCAGCCAATTCATAGGCTGGAAGTAAACAAATGACGCAAAAATGACAAATCGAAGCGTTTTACATTTTACTCATCCGCAATACAGGGATGTAAGTGTTTTTTAGAAGTTTCAATGTGGATTAGCAACTTTTGGGAAACGATCGTGTTAAAGAGTATTTAGAGATTCCGAAATGATAGATTTGAATCTATAATAATTTTTAGCCAATCTGTGTATTTTAACTGGCTGAAAGATGCTGTTATGAGTCCATGCCAGTCCTCAGCATGATCAAGTGCACTGCCAAAATTTTTTTTTTTAAAAGCACCGGAACAGTAAGAGCTTTTCAGGGGTGATCCAATTCATATTCATGCCTGTAATAAAAAATTCTCTCTCTCTTTCTCTCTCTCTCTCTCTCTCTCTCTCTATACAGAGTGATCATAAAATCGAAAAACGTCTCACTCCTTCCTGTTGTACGTCAACGTGATCTACGGCTTGATGTTTAAAAAATGAGTTTGCACCGTTCAGGCATGAATCATGAACAGTTTTTAATTAAGTGCAAAGTAACACACACAAGACAACACGTGTCCTGCATTAAAGTGAAAATTGTTCTAGTAACAGCAGATCCAAGGATGTGAATCTAAAAAAATCAAGGCAAGAGAAACAATGAGAGGATAAATATTAAATCAAAGACAGAATAGCGATTTTTGATGGATTGTGGTGACATATTTGTTATATAAACAAATAAAACATGTCTGTATAACTGTAATATCTTTCTTATATATTAATACAACTGCATATTTAGAAGTAAAGAAAAGAGTGAAGGAGGTGGAAAGGAGTGAGTTGTGATAGAAGGGTATCTGAAAAGTGTATGGTTTAGAGACAGTAGCATTGACAAAAAGACAGGAGATCTGTAGAGGGAGATGAAGGTGCTGTGATTTTTAGAGGGACTGAGAAGAAGAATGCTGAGGATGGAGGCACCAGGCAGGAGGAAAAGAGGAAAGGAATCAACGACAGCAGCGCTGTGTGATTGGCTGAGCTCGCGATGCCGCGCTGACGTAGGTGTGTACCTTATTCCCCAGCAGTTTAATTCAATTCGAATCCATTGATTAATCAATTCCGCAATATAATTTACATCTTTTTATAGTTACATGTGTTGGTGTAGTTGGTGTTTGTTGGTATCAGCCCCTGGTTTTTCTCTCTTGAAGTTAATAAGACCGAAGGGGAGGGGGTGTGGATTGTCTAGGGGTTTGTGCTGAGGCTGAAGGAGAGAGAGAAAGGCAGACAGGAATTCCCACCCTAGCTTAATTATATTGTGCAGTGAAAGTGAAAAGGTGTCAGATTCCCGCAGACACAGATCTGTCCTAATGAATGAAAACAGATGGGTAGAGCTGAGAGCTGAGAGACCTAGAGCTCTATATCTTTCTCATTTCTCTCCCCAACCTCCTCTCTGTCTTGCACGGATCAGAGACGGAGCTTTATTGTGACATAGACTCGGCTAAAATGAGACTCTGACAATTAAAGAAAATGTGTCAGGTCTTAGAACACAGCAAGACGAAAATGAAATGCGATGCTGATACCAACACATGACCTGCAGCTATAGTATAGTAGAGTAGAGTGGTACTAATACATACACCAAATTCCAGATATAAGAGCAAACTGGGACTAAATGTGCAATTTGATGCTAAAAAAGCACATATCGTACTTATAATCAGGTGTCTAAAAACTTTTGGTAATAGAGGTTGAATAGATGTATATATGAAGATCCTTAAGCTAGAAGCATACTCAATTTATTGTATTAAGCAGTAATACATTCCTTTAACACTTCCCTTTCTTTTCTCACTTGAATGCTTTTAAGCATGTAAAATATTCTATTAAGCCAAGATTTCTCTCTGAATCCTGATTCTTCTAACGTTCCATAATTACGTGATCTTGGTCACGTAATGACGAGATAACTCAGAATAATTACCGACAGTTATTAATGGGAAAATAATGTAACGGCAGGTTTTTTTCCCCAAAAACTCGCACTTCGGAGTTTTTACCGAACAAACTTACTGTTATATAATTTACTTTCTCTGAGCACTTGTAGGCCACTCGGTCCATAAGAATGGCAGCAGTATAAAGAAGATGAATAGAGTACGGATGATAAATGGGAAAAAACGAGGCGCTGAAATGGATCGCTAGAAGGGAAAATCGGTTCTGAAATGAATTATCTTTAGCTAAGTGCAGGTATTAGGGTGCCTGGAGAAATGGAGTAGTGTTTAGACTGGGATATAATATTTAAACAGTGTGGTGCTGTGGCCACAGGCACTGAAAACTACTATTGATTCGGAGGATTTGTCTGCAAGCCCTGGTGGAACATTTTGCTTCACCCATCACCCCTGAAACTGTCTCTCTCACTCTCATACACACACACAGGAAGTGGAAAGGAGAGAGGATGGCTGGAGAAGGAGGTGTGTGTGATCTTGTGCAAAAAAAAGCAATTACCAAAGAGACCAAAGACCTACATTAGGGTTCTTGTAATGTAATGGGAAAGTTTGGCTTAAACTCACAACTCTTTTAATGTGCTTCCTGTTCTAATTATTAATACATTTAAATGTCAATTTTTTTGTTTTAAAATTTAGATAAATGCTTTTTGTTTGATGTAGTTTTGATTCATGTTTCTTTATGTAGTTATTGAAAATATTTCCATTGTCTGAAGCAACTCCTTATTCTTCCTGCAGTTCCTTTCTTCCTTCTTTACTTCCTGAAATTCCTCCTTCGTTTTTTCTTCTTCTTGAAATTCGTTCCTTCATGAAATGTTTCTTTCCATCCTGAAATTTGCTTCCTCCCTTCTTTCCTTCCTGAAATTGCTACCTTCCTTCCTATCTGTTATTTCTTCCTTATTTTATGTCTGCAATTGCTCCCTTCCTTCTTTCCTTCCTGAATTGTATTCTTTCTTGCACTTCCTTCCTTCTTTGCTTCCTAAGATTCCTACCTTTTTTTCTCTCCTGGAAATTTATTTTTTATTTTTTTGCTAAAATTACTTTATTTGCTTCTTTCCTTCTTAAAATTTCTCCTTTCTTTCTTTCCTGAAATTTTTTTTTCCTTCCTAAAATTCCTTCCTTCTGTCCTTCCCGAATGAAATTCTTTAATTCTTTCCTTCCTGAAATTCTTCCTGAAATTTCTTTCCTCCTGCCTGCCTGGAAATCCTTCCTTTTGTCTTTCTGGATTTCCTTAAACAGTATTTAATATTGACTTGAGCAAAAAGTTACCGCACTATCCAGTTGCTTGCAGTCTAATATTCATTTCGCCTCTTGTGATAAAATGAATCCCCTCCCTGACGCAGAATCGTGCCAGCGTTTGGCGAGCTGATGGTTTGGATCTTCAAAAGCAATCGTGGCCTCTTGATGGAGCTTTGTGAAGTTCTGCTGAGTTTTAAAAACTGCCTAAAGGCCCTATAAAGCAGTAAGGATGGTGGGACTAAAAAGAATCCTGGCATTCATCATAGAAACATGGGGGACGTTTGGGGATTTTTCTTTTTTGGCTATTGCAGTGATTTAAAGAGACTCTGTAGATCCCAATCGTGGGCAATTTGTTCAGTTCATTAAATATTCAACTGGGGTAGATTTGTGTGATCGCCAATGATGTTGGGGTCTCTTAGGACTGTGAAATGTCGTGGACTGTGGTCCAAATAAATACCACTCTGCATGAATGTTAAGTTTCAAAAGCTAAATTTTCAATCCTGGAAACAAATTTGCATTAGCATGCAGTAGCTTCCTCGCGCACACGGTATGCTAGTACACTTTTTTATTAGTGTCATGTTGGGGCAAATGTGTAGGTTGGAGATTTTTACAGTGGTTGCTGGAGTGTTGTAGAGTACCCTCACTTCGAGCTGAATATTCATGGCTTTACAATTGTTCTAGGTTGTGCTCGAAATGTACACCACGTTATGTCACTCGCTCCAACAAGGCACCATTAACCTTCAACCTTGATCACGTAAGCCTACATAAACCCAACAAAACAGCCATGTGCTGATCGATTGTATCCAAAGGCTAGTAATTAAAGCGGCCTTTCAAACGGATTATGTTCTCACCCAAGCTTACTGTATTTAGAGTGCCTCACATAATACGCAGTCAAAAGTTTATGGACACCTAAACCTGAACATCCTATTCTGCATGTAGTCCTAATTTACTGTTATAATAACCTTCTGGGAAGATGTTCCAATAGATTGGTGTTGGTAAAGCCAGATACTGATTTGGGCTGAGGAGCAGTCCGCTCCATCCCATATTTATATATATATTTGCATCCTGCAAATGTTTTTCTTACAATATTTAGTTCCATCTGACCAACAAGGTGTTGTGATTCGCTTGTAAATCGGCCCTGTTTTGTACAAATAGCTATTTTCTTGTGTGATATGAAGAAAAGATTACGACGTTCACACTGCCCGCCTGCAATTTTCTGGCCTTTTTACAGAATATATATATATAAATATATACATTATAAACAAATCTTAGTTTATAATGTGGAACCGAAAGATTAACAAAAAATACAAATAAAATAAAATGAATAAACGGGTGCATATTTAAATAAAACACAAATGAAAAGTCAAATGGTTGAGTTTGAAACTAGTGCAAGGTTAGACATGGTTTTTCTTTCTTCTCATCATGTGTTTAACGAAGGTAGTCAGTTTAACAAATGATGTGGGGTCATCACATATTGCTCTTTTGGTCATTTTTGGTCATTTCATCACTCTCTTGACATCACTAAGAAGCTTTCTTGGGTCCAGTCTTGCCACCCTTTCATTCACACTAGTGCCTGGTAATGAGTTCATCCCATTTGAATGAGTTCATCACCAAGTTCTATGAAATCCTGACCTGCAAGTTCACTCACTGGGGAAATGGAGGTATGAGGCCAGTGTGTCTGACTGTTCAGTTTTGAATCGAGATCTGCAATGTAGAAATGGAGAATAAGCGCAGTGGTAGAATAAAACCTGATACGCAAGTGTTTGTTGGACTAGAATTCACACTAGATGCAACACAAAGCTTTCTTTTTTAGACCTGATACAGTATATCTAATCACACTGGTTGGGAATGAGCAAAAGCGAATGAGCAAAAGCCCACAAATCTGCTTTAACTGCAAGCGCATAACCCGACTCTTAATACAAGAAACTGAATACAAGAAACTGACGCAACTTAGAAATAATAAAATGAGCTGAATGTGAAGATGACAAGCATTGAAATAAACATCAAATAAGAGTCTAGTATATTGCTAATACATAATTGTGTGTATGGCCCTAGTTTAAAAAAATGCACATCTGCTTAAATCGAACAATTCTAACAAATGTAAAACCTCGTTTGGCAGCTTATTTATAAAATCCAGAATGTCCTTATTTATTGAGTGTTTTTCCATTTTATTGCAGCTAGTGAAATGGTACAATATCTCGATTAGCATGCTCGCTTTCCTTAGTCAAATGAGTGTTTGTAAGCATTGCAATAAAAATCTAATAGGAGTCTTGTAGATTGTTAATACATATTTGTGTGAATGGTCTTAGTTTAAAAAACTAATTAAACACTGGTTTAATTGCAGAACATTAAATCGAAACCTCCTCGTTCGCAGCTTATTTATAAAACCCGCTCAAGATTCAGCAACGTCCTTATTTTCCTGTTTCGTTGCAGCTAGTGAAGTGGTACAATGTCTCGATTAGCATGCTCGGTTTCCCCAGTCGAACGTGCGTGTAGGTGACACGGCGCTCTCTGCTCGAGCCTTCCAATAACCAACATCTTATTGAGATCAGAATGAGTGTGTGCAGCTGCATCGCGCAAGCAAATAAAGCAGCTCTCCCGTCGACTCACGCGCTCTCGGGTTGGGCAGTAGAACTTGTGTACTATTGGGATGGAAGGTCTGCTCATTAAGAAATAAGTGCATCGATCCTTTGCTAGTCCAGAAGGACAGAAAGTAATGCAGAGAGAATACTCGACCCTCTTTATGTCCCGATTGAAAATGTTGTAATTGACTTTCTCACTTTTGTCTACTTATTTTTTCCATTCGTCCCATCCTGCGGTTTTATGTTCCTGAACTTAGCGCTGTTAACACTGGCGTCGAAAGCAGACATTTTTTTCTTCTCATTTCAGCCTCATTTTACAGTCATCAATGAAGGCTTATTTTTGTAATGTAGAGTTTATTAATAGACCTGACTGAGCACTTGGAAAGAAAATCATCATAATTAAGATGCCTTGCAGAATGAATCGGACTGATGAGAATGTGTTCTAGTGCACGGCCCGACTAAAAGTGTACTCGACTCCTGTATTATAACCTGGAGATTAATAAATTCTTTTAAACACCCTTGAGATCTAACTGATAAAAAAAAAAAATTATTGTATAAAACACTTTGTACTGGCAAGTCTGTTGTTTATTGTGGTTTTAAGTTGCCATTTTTGTCCATCGTCACACCACGCTGGCTTTCGGTGCCAGTTTTCGCATCATTTTCACAAGGGATGGGATTGGATTTCGCATCATTTTCACAAGGGATGGGATTGGATTTCGCATCATTTTCACAAGGGATGGGATTGATCAGTTCATACAAACGATGAAGCCTACGATAGGACGGAGTAAGGTGGAGGAACCTGGTGAGCCAAATACTGATCAGAATATGGAGTTAATTGAAAAAGTGGGAGGACAAGTGTAAGATCATCCTAACAGCTGTGATACAACCAATCTTGAGAAGAGTAAATGCATTATTTTGTTGGGTACCAATGATTTATTTCCAAGAAGGCAAATTGTGGTTTCACAGGTAGATTAAAGCACAGCCGATCTTCAAGTAGTTTTTAAACTTAAAAAAAATAAACTTTAAACTTTTGTGCGTTTTTTTCCGTAGAATATGCAAAAAAAGCAAACACTATTTGTCATTATTTTAAATCCTTAGGAAAACTATAATGCCTGAGGTTTCTGTGATTAGAAGGCAAAAAAAATGCAAAGAAAAAACGGGGTCATTTTATGAGGTTAATATCGATGCTTCTGCTAGAGATCATGTTTGCGGGTGGTGCAGCTGTGGCTACAGTGAAAGGAGACTTGTTGAATTAAGAAATAGAATTCATTCTTGCTGTCTGTGATGCAGCGCTCTCTTACACTGCGTTTCTGGTTAATATTGATAGTTATGGCCATGTCGTTATAATGATGGTATTAAGATGTGGATTGATTCAGACAGGACACCACTGAAGGCCTGGGAGTGAAATGCACGGCCTGCTACTGTCAAATCTAAATGAGCTTTAAATGAAAGATTGGTGTGAAATAATCACACCAAGGTCAGAGGGCACTCTTTGCGTCTTTTCTTTTTCCCCTTGACACTTCCGAGATGGCTCTTCTTAATGTGCATCAGTGAACGGCTGGGGACTGGGGAGTATGAGAGAATGGGAGACTGGTGGGAGTAGACTATGGACTGGGGCAGTAGAATCTCAAATTTGACACCAGGCAAACAAAGGAAACTGTGATGGACTCCAGCCCTCATCGGCATCCAGGAAAAGATCTCTGCGGCGGTACTTGTGCAAACATTGACCCGACCCAGACTTCTGCTGCCTCATATTCTTCATTTACTACCAGAGCAGCAGATGGATATCCAGTCCTCCTAACACCGTGCCATTGATGTGCGCTCTATATTGAGATAGGAGCGTGGCCACTTCACATACATTTACTCTGTCACTTTAGTGCCTGCGTGTTCGGATGTGCTCATGGCTGATCTCTATCACTATCTCGTGTCATGGCTCTCTAAAAAGAAAGGGAGCGAGTGCCACGTTGCTGTGGAAACTGTCAGAGAAGACAGCCTGGCCACCGAGTGGAAATGATTTTGATATGCTTTATATGCATCTACAATTTTTTTTCGGTGACTTGCATGGTGTTTGCTGGTTCTTCCAACTCCTAAACACTTCCAGTGAATTTAAGACAAAAAACATGAAAAGATGTAACAAGTATGAAGATTATATAGCCACACATTTGGAAACTGGCAATTTTTTTTTCGTGCTTATAATTGCTTGGGATATGACACCTTAGTGGACGTTCTCCTGAGTGTTGACCGCAATATGGCTTAAATGAGGTGTTTGTGTTGAAGTGAGCCGCGCCGTAGCGCTTTTAATGGCCCGAAACGCACACCGCATCCGCGTGAGCGATTATTGTTGTCCTAAATCACCATGAGAGAAGAGAGCAGTATGGGACTTCCATTAATCATGGCCACTAAGCTGCAGCAGGCCTTCATTAAACACAACACACACACACTTAGGGTATGGAATATCGACTCATGTTCGCAAGGCCGTGGACAAGCGCAGTCGCTTTCGAAATCAATTTGTTGTTCAGATGCTGTGAGCACTTTAGATGTATTTGGAAGTTTGGGGTTCATCGTCCAATTTTTGTTATCTTTTTTCTCAGTTAAGCGGCGAATTCATGCTCAAAATTTGGGAAAGTTGCTTGTATTTATAATTGGGTTACGCTGCTGCAGATTGGATCTTTTGTGTGTAGTCCATGCCTCTCAGGTTGCCAGATTGAACACCACCTTTACACACAAGTATTTCCCATTAAAAAAAGAAATTAAAAAAGGGTTGAGATGGTTTAAAAATAAGGAAATTATAAACTAATTCGCCCCACCAATCCTCATCTTGTACATAAACTGGACTTTGATCAAACGAGTTGTTCTTTTCTGCTCTTCGCTATCTTCCGCATACCGTTTCTTCGATTTGGAAATGAATTTCGGAATTCTTTCTTTTTCTTTCAACTTGAGCTTCTGGGTGCTCAGGAAATCAGGCTGTGCACATCAAGTGGGATTGGCAGATGGAAATGTATGTTTAAAGGAGGATGTCCACTTCAGAAAGTGCTGAAGTGGACCCCATATTTGGACTCATATATAAGGTTTCTAGATCTGCTAAAAAAAAAAAAAATATGGATTTGAGGGTGTGTGAGGTTTTTATTTTATTTATTTTTGAACACATGAAAAATCTAGGACAAGCATAACACTCATAACACACTGTTTGAGTACTTGTTTTTTCTGGTATCAATCATTCTAATCCTTTGATTTTCTTTTCTTTCTTATAAAACTTTTTTATTATTATTGTCAATTAATTTAATGCATTTTTATTAACTTCAAAATATTTAGTCAAACAAAAAGCTACAAACCTAGCTGTATTGGAACAAGCTGGATCTATTACTTTGGATGTCTAATGACACAAAATTTCCCCCCCAAATAGCACATTGACCATACTGGACATAACTGTTTCATTTTGGTCAATTTTGAAGATATCTTGCTAGCACTCTGGAAGTTTGCCCCTTTTGGATTTGCCGGATTTGCTCAATAAAACCCCTGCGCCACATTTTAAGCGAGACTGAAATCTTATATAAATAGATATATAATATATAGATATATAATCTGCCATTTACTAGATACGAAACAAACTCCTATCTTCCTGTTTGTATGTAATATAAACTAGCTCAGTGCATCCCCCAAAACTCATAGTGGCCCTTGCTTTAAACCTTGCTATAAAAAACAGCCTTGTTTGTATGCTAATCCTACTCCCATGGCATGCTGTAAATCTGAAATTTGATTTCATCTACACTCATGAACAGATGTTAATAAGATGTCAAAGAGGAGTTGCATCTACTCCCTGTTGTTCCTTGCTTCTCCTCCCAACCCACTCCTTCTCCTGCAGTTTTCTTTCTTCATATTGCAACTATAATGAGATGAACTGCATTCGCTTTAACTGCGCAGATACATGAGAAGATATATTATTGGTGTGAATAGGGAAAGATCTATATTTACACAGTAGGATTAAACGTATGTCTTCACTATTCCTTACAGGAGATTTGTCAAGTGGGTCAGCTTGGTCTTGTCCCATGGAAGCAAGTTGTAAAAATGATCTAAAATGCAAGGATGACTAAACATGCATTAACGCCTGGGATTTTTTTTTTCCCTCCCTGTTGGCTCGGTTCTTTAATTGGTCATTGGTAAAAGGTAATTGGTTTTACCTTTACTGAAGAGGAGTTAGTGGTGGATGAATACAAATAGCTTCCTCGAGGTCTCACTGTCCCTCTCCCCGGGGGGACGAAGCAGACTCAATTATAAAGTAGTCGCTTTTCTGACAGATAGCGTATGCTGCGTCAGGGGAATTTCTCTATATAGTCTGCCGTCATATTGTTCCACTAGCCTACACAGAGTCTGCACTGAGCACACACTGTCTGCTATATGTTTGCATTTACTATTTAGTTCTGCAGCCTACCTAGTGTTTGTCTTGGGATTTGTCTGGGAGTATGTAACTAAAACCCACTGCATGCTGTGCGATTCTGGGCCACGATTTGGTAAAATGTGGATAAAAAGATTCCTATGATCCTAGGCTAAAATCTCTAGTTTTTGAACACTGGTTTAAAAAGTTCACTGATGGCCATTGCAATATTTTAGTTTTTCCATCTATGAAATTCTGACGTTGTCTGAAGATTTCAGACACTTTCCTGCCGTGAGACAACATCAACCCGTTTCAAAAATGTCGAAATATGTCAGGTGGACTGTGCAGCAAGAAAGCATATCATGAACAGAAAAATTAACGCTACAGATTGTTTAAGTTTGCTGCTAGCTACCGTTAGCGAGAGAACGTGGGTCTGAACGTGTCACGGGTTGATGACGTGAAGCTTCAGACGAGACTTTTTCTTGTGTGTCAGTTTTTGACTGTAGTACTTGACTTGTTTTACGACAAATGAGATCCTTAAGTGTGACTTGGGGATCGTGTTTCTACAGTCTGACGAGCAACAATCGCAAAGGATTCATAAAAATCACACAGTGTGCAGGATTTGATGATATGATATGATAGCATGTAACAAATAGATGCCCAGTCAGCATGTTTGTGTCAATGTCGCATAATGGCTCTCGTAGTGAAGCATGATGGTGGTAGCATCATTTTGTAGCTGAAGATCCTGCCTTTAGAGAACATTGGAAAGTTTCAAAAAAGTCACATGACAAGTGGATAGTAGATTAAGCTGTAAAATTGCCAATTAAGATTTCAGATTTGCCAATTCCATTTCAGATCCAGATGTGGAAAACATGATGAATTTCTCTGCATGGCACTACAACTCTATTTATGCTTCTAAATTTGTTTGAACCTTCCTGCCTCATCTAAACAAAAATAAATCATCGTTTTATCAGGAGAGAGAGGATTACTACTCCAGGGCCAGTGCATCTGGCCATGTCCAAAACTTTAATCCAATCAAAACCTGGATTAAAGCCTACAAAACATTCAATCATTTGTAAATGGATTTACACTTAACCTCATCACTTATCTCCATTGTTTAAACAATGGCTCAGCACGAGTCTGCTCTTCTTCGAAGTCAATTCCTTGTTCCTCATTTTAAGATCGTCTTTCATTTTTGTAAATCTGATATATTTTTGGTCAGAAAATGTAATATCCTGATTATGCATGTGTAAATCCACTTGGGTATTCTGTGACACTACCATGGCCTGAACAGTGGTTCATAATGCTATAATGCAAATGATTGTAGTTCTAGCATACTGTATCTGCATTTAACTTATAGGATGTTTAATTGGATTTAACACCCATTTTGTAAATATTTTATCATTATTTGTTTTTGTTGAAAACAAATCAAGTGCAACGAGTTTCTCTTCATTTATGTAGTCTTGGATTATTTACAGAGTTGGTTTCAGGTAAATGAGAATAGGGATATTCTGTCATTGAACCCACCAACCACCTCATTGCTTCAAACAAGATTTCACATTATTTATTTATTTTTTATTATTAACCACATTCTGCATGAATTTCATGCCAGTATTAGCCATCATCAGTAAATAGGTAAAACTCTTAAAAATGTTAGTGCAAATGAAATATTGACGATACCAAGTGATATATAAATATGCATCAAGATATATTTACGTTCATGTTCAATTGCAATTCTTCTGAGATATATCTCAATTTGCGTTACACATGCACATCCACCACCACCACCATCTTGGCAAATTTGCTCAAGCTTATGTTATTTGTAACATTTGGTGTATAGATGAGAGGACATTTTCATCCTGAATCCCAACCCCTCATGAAAGAGAGAATAAAAAAATAAAAAACGTTTTTTTTCCCCCCCCGAATTCTCTGCTCGTGCTGATCACCGGCACGGCTGTCATTATCCACGAGCACCTGCTGATTGGTAATTGTTGGGTTTTCAGCTCGAGTCGGCGAATAGCATCCAGTTGTAATTATAGCCCATCAAATCCATGCTTGTTTAAACACAAAGACACAGGGTCATAGCGCTGTTTCTATATTCAGATGAACTATGTTCAAACAAGCGACTGTTTGCCTGCTCGCGTGTTTATTTGGAGTGCCGCGTTATCTCGGAGCGTGCGCGTCGGGCGTGAATATTGCATGGAGATTTTTGACGGCAAATATTTGCACTTCCTGATGGAGCCTAGTTTTAGCCTGTTGGTTTACCGGAGATTGTGTCTTCCGTGGCTCGAATGATGGAATTCACATTATGCACAATAACGGGAGGTAGAATGATCACGACAATCATTTTGTTCTCATTGGGAGCTCATAGTTTATCCTGGTTGCTGGTTCTTGTGATATTCAAGATCTCTTCAAAGATTTTAAGTCATTTGATGTAAGACGTTTTTGCGGAATTTTGTGCCTTGTAACATGACAAGCTGCTACTTTTGGTATGGTCCTGGTTCTGCTCAATGCAGATTCAATACCAACAAATGCAATATTAACAGGATACACTGGTCTAGTGGTTAGGATGCGGCGCTCTCACCGCTGCAGCCCGGGTTCGACTCCCGGTCAGGGAACCGACCCCAGCCATTAGGGTTGCACAAGCCAGTGCACTCTTAGTGCCGAAAAAACGTGCCAAATCGAACATGCGGATCACGAATACGCTGTGGCGACCCCGATGGAAGAAGCCGAAAGAAAGTTTTACACTGTAAAGACGGTTCGTTCTATATAGAAAATTCTGGAAAGATTCTAAAGTGTTTTTGTGGAGATGCTTGTGTGTGGTCATTTAGCTACTAGGCTGTAAGTAAAGTTAGGTACTGATGTAGGTGCGGAGGCCTGAGGTGCAGTCTGCATTTAACTCAATCCAAAGGTGTTCAGTAGGCCAGAGGGTCAGAGCAGACCACTCAAGATCTTCCACTTCAATTCATGTAAAGCATATCTTCATATGGCTACGCTGGCTTTGTGCGCAGTGACATTGTCACGCTTGAACATGTTTCTGTCTCCTCGTTCAAGGGAAGGAAAAATTGAATTCTACTGCATCCAAAGACATCCTTTACAATTGTGCGACTTTGTGGTAAAGGTTTGGAGAAGAACTACGTCATACATCATTTACATAGTTTGAGAATATACAAAACTCATCTGTTTACCTGCAAACCTGAAAACACAATGGTTTTGCTAACAATGCCACTAGCAAGCAGTTGTTTTTAAGTCAAAGTAACAAAGACCTGGTTAAATTAATTTATCTGAAAAAAGTATGATTTGCTGACATAAAAAAATAAAGTCAATAAAAAAATTATATATAATGCTGTTCCATTACTCAGACTCTTTGAAATAAAGTAAAGCTTGGTAAGTGGCTTGCTTGGTGTTCAATAATCAAGCCAGCATGCAACAAAAGTGGGGACTTTTAAAACGACAGACAAAGTACAGACCGAGATCTTCCCTAAAAGTCTTTATTTTAACCCCGTGAGCACCAGCTTCTCTCTGGGATTTCATCATGACATAAAAACATTTCAAAATGTTTTGTCCACTCGATGTCAAAAGCCATTCTAGAAGTTATTTTTATTCTTGCTGTGTGAATATTAGGACAGAGTGAGCAGGTTGCTTGAGGAACCACTATAAAGGAAGACCAAGAAAAAATAGCCATGCATAGGTCTAACTAATGCAATGTTAAAATTGTCACTAGCTTACCACTTTCAGCTCACTTTCTTTATTCTGAGTACATCAAAACTAACACATGCATTGAATCTTTACAAGTGCTTGCCAATCTCTGTCTTCTGTAAAAATGATGTAAAAGTTATGCATATAAGTGGTGTTTTAAGAGTAACATTAGAGTCTTTTTACATTACTTGATTGAGCAAATATTTTACTCACTCTCTCTCAAAGTACATGCTTTGTGTAATCCGTCCACCACCGTCCCCTCCCTAAACCCTAAATGTTCTTACATACAGCTTGCATCATCGGAGAAACCAAGTCTTCACAGACTGCTAAAACAGGTTTGTTCCTAAACCCACTATCCTGTTCCCTTATGAACGATTTGGTAGGAAAACTATAACGCCAACCTTCAACGGTTCCCTTTCCCAATTCCTTCGTGTGCATAAATGCAAGCTGTTCGACTTTTGATACAAAAAAAAAAATCAAATGGGTAATTTGGACCCAGAAAGACTGTAAGCGAAGAGTTGGGGAGGAAGCAAAGCCCAGATGCTTGTATCGGTCCTGCACATTATTAATGTAAGAATTGTCCCCATGACTGCAGTAGCTGGGAAAATGAACAGAGGTTTATCATGGAACGTCAGGGAGAAGGAGGACAACAGTCGAGGGAGCGGATGCACTCGCTCTGGGTCATTATATTTATGTCGTCCAGCACTTTATTGTTTTAAGGGAATTGCGGCGGGAACTTTTCTGCCCGAGTGTGCTTCTGAATAAATGGGACCAGATTGTATGACTGCTCTTATTGCTTTCGGGGGGGGGGAAGACGAAGATGTTTGACCAAGGGAGATTGGTTTGGTGAGGCTTTGACAAGGAAGATCTGGATGAACTGACTCATAGAAGAAAACACAAAAAAGACTTATTGGTATAAAATAAATATTAGTGTTGTGATACACTATATTATACTTCTATTGACTTTCCTGTAGGCCTCCGCAATACATCCTTTACTTCCCATTACATTATAGGAAAAAAGATTGAAGATTGGACCTGGATGGCAGTGTGTGTCTATGTGTGTGTGTGTGTTTATGTGTGTGTGTGTGTTTGATGCCAAATAATAATGAAATTGTATGTAATATTTACATAAAAACCCATTTTCATTAGTGATTCCCTACAATAAAGCCTGTATGTTTTAAAATTGTATGTACTGTTATTTTTGTACTCACTAATGGGTCAACGCCATACCCTGCAAGAAAAGTGTCTAACGTTTCCATGGCACCTAAATAATACCCAGAATCACTGCCACCAGCCCTCAAGCAACCGGAAATGCAGAGACCCAACACTTATCACAATATGTTGTATGCTAAAAGGTGCTGAGGCTGTGTAGCATGACAGAGATTTCCATGATGCTCTCCGTAGCTTAGAGAATGCATCAATGTAATACTGATTAGTTTTGTTACCTAGATTTTCTACAGCAAATAAAAAGGTTATATGTCACAATAGACATGGAACTGTGTTTTTTGAATAGTTTTTGATAGAGCTTACAAGTTAATAAAAAAAAAATGCTCCTCACAGCACCACAGTGTACATAAATGCATAACTGGGCAAAAATATAAAAAAAAATTTAAATCATATGTTTTGTCTTAATTATGAGTTCAAAATACAACTTAAAATACATACCATCAGACCTTTTTTCTGATTGCGAACTCGGAAGCTTGACAGAAATGGAACGTCTGTCACCTTCCGATGTCTGATTTAACAAACACTGATCGACTTGCTGAAACTCCTGATTGCATACTTGCCAATAACTCATCTGGACTGCTCATGTTGCTCTTAGGGCTCCGAATAATGACATGAAGGCATATAATACATCAAAGAATGGATTGAAGCCAGTTTGTACTGATTAGATTTGTTTTTGCTGCAATAACTGTTATGAGGAGCCATCTCAATTAAAAAAGTGTCAGATATTCATCACCAATGCCTTTAAATTATATGTTTCAACGATGATACAGAAAGAAACAACTTCTTGTGTCTTGAGCATGGACTTGTCCTGCCTACTTGTCCAGTATGGTGAATAGACACAGGCTAACAAACAAATGTGGATTAGCCTGACAGAATAAGTTACTCTCAATCACACAGTGGCTTCCCCCAAGTGTCCAGCATTCCAAAAGCAGTAAATAGGAATGTTGCCTGAAATCCATCAATATGTGGCTGAGCATCGCTCGTGACCCTCTGACGTAACGATGTTGGATCGCGTTAACATCATCTCCCTTTTGGGTCTTTCTACAAAGTAATTTTTTATATTTTGATTCTATTACGTTACAGGCTTTGCTTATTTAATTTGCATCTTGTTTGCTGAAGCTCTGCAAGAAATGCATCTCCTAGTAAAGTAATAGTAGTGTAAACTAAGTCATATATAAAATATAATAAAATGAGCTGAGCAGATCAGTAGTAGAAGTTATATGTTGGGGAAGGGTTTTAGAAGTCAATTCACTACGGTGTACCATATGAAATAATGTTTCCTTATTTTATCCCTCATTTTTTTTAATCTGAAAAGTCTTTGAAGGTGGTTAGGATGTAGGACGTGTCATCAGAAGGACATGAGTTCAAATCCCAGTACCACCAAGCTGCCCCTGCTGCGCCCTTGAGCAAAGCTTTTAACCTTCAACTGCTCAGTTGTAGAAATGAGAGAATTAAAAGTCAATCTGGATAAGAGTATTTGTCAAATGCCATCAATGTAAAAGTCTTTGCTCTGTGATCTGTGGGGGATTATAATGAAGTAGCACATCCAACACTTTTGATTAAATCACCCTGGAACAACTTCCCTAGCGCAGGATTCTGAAAGATGGCATTTTCCCTTTCAGAAATGAGGCATCACTCAACTAGTTAAACGTCTTGATTTTAAAACTTGCTCAACATTGGAATTGTGAATTGATGCTATTTTGCCTTCTCATTACTCCACCTTACTACACCTAGCATGTTCTAGCTTGTTTAAGACATTTCTATGGAATAAGTCTTCCAATTTGAAGTTTTTAAGTCGAAATAACAGTATGTTATGCTACAGTTGTTAACCAGGCTGCCGAACTGATCATTTGCTCATTGTGGATAATTAATGTGGACTTAGAACATGAGTGTGTTTTAAAGGCAAAAGCAGTAGTCCAACGGTGAGAGAAGCGAATGAAGAGAAATGGAGCTGAAGGCAAAGTGGGGGAAAAATGTGCAACATGACACGGTCCAGTAAGATTGACCACAGGTCACCCACAACACAGCTCAGCAAAATCACCATGCACCACCTCAGGTCCCCAGTGGATAGATAGCTACACACAAACACACGCTGATCCAGAAGTAAAATATACGTTTTTTTCTTTAATAAATAATACAGTCCCTGCTTGTCTTGGCATCTGATTTTTCCCGGTTCATATTCGAACATTTTCAATTTGCACTTTATTGGATCAAGAACCATTTTGGTGCTGTCACGTGTGCTTTTGCATCCTAAAGAGCCACCTTTAAGATCTTAATGTTATCTGGGTTATCTTAACAGTGTGTTGAAATACTTGTTTAAGAAATCAGGTAGTTTTGAAAGAGTAAGTCAAATGAATTTATTAATCCGCAAATATTCCAGGCTCTGTAGCTCAAGGAAAAGTGGGTCAGATTTCTAGTATCCTTGATAAGTGTATAGAAAAAAGTATACAAACTACGTACATTTCAGGCAATCTCAAACATTTGCATCCAAACTAAATTTTCCATTCCAAGCATATGATTCAGGTGGTCCACAAAGTCCCCCTATATGTGTCAACCAAATCAACTTCACACTTTAGTGAGGTTGGATGTACTCACTTGAGATAGAGAAAGAGAGTGCTATAAATAAGTCGTTCTTCCTTTTGTATCAAGGGTTACCGTCACATGCAGGTGCTGGTTCCAGGTCACCGCTTTCTCTCACAACTTCTGTGATCCATCACGGTTCTCCTTATAGGTCCCCGAGGAGATAGTAGGGCAGCTAGGATTGGGATGGGAACGAGGGACTGGGGTGGAATAAGAACAATGAATGGGGCTATATAAGAATTAGTGAAAGGGGGAAAGGGGGGTATTCAAAAGGTTATAGCACAGTCATTTAACAAGGCAAAATACATTGTTGTCTGAAAATGAATATCAAATGTCAGCAGCACACTTTGATTTGAATGGCACACTAAAACAATTTGAATATAATTTTATGCATAATTTTTGCACCTGAGAAAAGTCACATTTAAACCACAGCATGGTTGAATACGTGAATCTGATTGGTCAAGATGTGTTCGTTATTTTCTTATAGTTGCTTATAACTGTAGATCTGGTTTAAACATGAATTTCTTTTCTTTTTTCTTGTTCGCTTACTATAGGCTTGAACAGCTGATGCTTCACATAATCTGCAACTTAAACATAAAATACAGATTACCCCAAAAAACTGTTTAATATCCAGCAAAATATATAATCATTGGCATAACATTTTCGGGGAAACATTTATTTAACCTTTATAGAAGGAATCTTTTAGGTCAATTCTTTCTGTCAAGTCAGTACATTCTGGTTCCTTGGTAACATGACCAGAGATTGGTGACTTGGGAAGGGACCGACTGTGTATAATGTCTACAATATAGCTAAGAATGGGTACAAAATATTTGTAAATTATTGTGCATCATAGACCACTAGAGGCTTTGCAATCTTCAAAAACAGGAAACGATTCAGCTGCATATTTGCGAATTGTCTCGAGAAACCTGCAGGCTTTAGTTGAAGCGCATCTTTTCCTAGCTATCCTGCTAACTTCTTGGTTGTCTATCCTATGTTGTTCAATGCCATATGCTTTATTGGCTTTGTAATCTATGTTTGAAAAATTTTTCTGCCCCTCAGAAAAATGTTTGTTTGGTCAGTTCGCTTGCTTGCTTCTACTTTGCTAACTGTTTGTGTATCGAGTAACAGTATAGCTACCATGTCAGTAAACCCTAAAGCAATGCCCTGTAGTCATTGAGAAATACCTGCTCAAGTGGGTTAATTGAAAAAACTTTAAGTTGTACACGTCTTCTATTTGGAGTCTGGTCTCCTTCAGACTGCCTCATTAGATATTGGATGCTAGTTAACTTCCTACTGCTAAATAGTAAAAGTACTTTTGCTAAAATCACATGCAGCTAAAAAAAAAACCTTTCTAATTACATGGTATCTCTGGCTTGTATTTCTGTCCCATCATGTGCAGCAGTAAAAAAAAAATAATTGGTGTGTGTATTTTCTTTAAAGCTCATGTAGATATTAGCTTACTTTCATCTCTGAATTATTGCTCAGATAAATATGTCTCTACATGATGCAGAAAACTAGGTCATGCTTTTGCTTGGACTGTTGTAAAGTCTTACGGTCTGGATTTTCTGTGTAAACAAAAAAAAAACCAACCTCCAAATAGTCTAGTTAGAATGTAGGATTACCAGAACCAGTAAAAATTATCACATCACGACTATCTTAGACTGGTCTACAATCAAACTTCACACTGAAGTACTACTACTGACATATTAAGAACTGAAAGGTCCCCCACCACAATATCTGCAATATCTGAGTGAACTTTTGGCGAACCATCACACCTACTTTGGTAAAAAGGTTCAGGCTATTTGTTGGTACCTCGAATAGTGAATAGGCAGGGGTCAGAGTTTTGTTTTATAAAGCCTCACAGTTATGAAACAGACTTCTATTAAGTGTTTGAGACTCAGACACAGTCTGGGTGTAAAAGTCTATAAAGAGTAGCAGATCTGGAGGGATCCTAGTTATAGAGTGATTTGGTGATTTTCCTGCTGTCTTCCTTCCCAAAAGAAAGCACGTTCACTAAGGTTTGTTTATGGAGTATGGCTGACCACCTTATATACCAGAGATCCCACAGGTATGCTACCTTCTGGCTTTTCCTTTCAGTTATGATGCCATAGCTGGTCTTGCCAGAATCCCAGTTTGCACTTAGATTTGATCACAATGCCATGTCTCTCTCTCTCTCTCTCTCTCTCTCTCTCTCTCTCTCTCACTCTCACTCTCATTTGAGCTACACATAATTCTGAGGTGCCAGTGATCCTGTCCTATTCTTCTTTATGGACCTGCCTGATTCCTACCTCTGGATGGAGCTCTTTTCAACTGGAGACAACCTGGTGCTGTTGAGGATGGTTGCACTGTAAATATAATGATTGGACATTGTAAGTCCAATCATTATATTGTAAGTGACTCTGGTTCCTCTCAAGGTTTATTCCATGTTAGGGAGTTTTTCCTTTGCCACTGGTTCTCTTATTAGGGATAAACTGAGAGGCAGCAATTTGACAAATTATATTTGCAATGTATTTAATTCTGTAAAGATGCTTTAAGACAATGTCCATTGTTAAAAGTGCTATACAATTAAACTTTTATTGCGTCTCTGGAAAATATCAAGCAACTAAATTTGTAAACATTTTTGATCATGTAAAATAAAATACTGTATACTATAAGGGTACAAAGGCAAGCTTGAAGGTTAGAAGGTTTAGGTCAGAGAAGGAAATAGGGATAGACTGCAAATGGGGAAAAAAAATGCTACACATAAATCCCTCTTGACAATAGACATGCCCATAAGCCCTAATCCAAGTCAGAGTAGCACAATAAATCCTTGTGTGTCCTGTCTGATGCATTACCGGACAATTTTTTTGTTTCTTTTTTTTTCTCTGTCCCCCCTCTAGTCACCAGAGACATTGGATACCCTAATGCTCCCAAATCCCATTGTGTAAAGCAGACCATCAAAATAAGAACAACAACAAAACAATCCTGCTGTAAAATTTTAACAAGACCCACATGGCTATAAACACCAAGCCAAGTGAACTGTAAAAGAACAATTTTCAGTCCTTGCATTTTATTTATTTATGGTATTTATTTATATATATATTTTTTAGAGGAATCACATGGTAATTTGGTGGAAATCAAGGACTGGAACACATTGACATAGGATAGGGTTTAGAGAAAAAATATTCTGTAAGAGAGCTGATTTTTTTTTAAAGGAAAGACATGTCTTTTACAAAGAAAATAACATTTCTAAATGCAATAATAAATTGAATACCTTTAAGGTGGATATAAATGATCAGTAATACAAAGGACATTGAAAGGTGCAAGCTTTCTCATATTGCATAGACATGATAGTGATTCATGTAATCCAGCATTCCAGCAGATGCCAGGGCCATGCAGGTTATGGTTTGGTGACTGTGGAAGGCCATAGCATATGATTTAACATTGGTTTTCATGGGGAGGAATATATTCAGTTAGCCAGTGTGTGGGGGTGGGACCATCCATGGCAGTAAAGATACCTAGTGTTATATGAGCATTGTAACAAATCTTAATGACCCTGGCATCAGCAAATCTGTGTGTAATTTGATTTAAACGCCATACAATTTTCTCCTGGTGCAAATGATTGTGCCCATACATGACTCTAACGTCACCATTAAGCTGATAAAGTCCAAGTTGATTGCCATACACTAACGACCTCTAGAGTCAAAAGGGCCCAAAATGCTCACTGTGGACTTTAAACCTTTCAAATCATATCAACAAACTGGATCCCATGGTGATAGAAAAGGCCTTGCAGTAAGTGGTCAACCCAGCACCCATTTTCCCGTCATGTTGATGACCTGCAGTACATTCACCACCTCTAGTGAGCAGTAGTGAGGCCCCTGTAGTGAGGGGCCCTGTTCACCCCAGCCTGATCCTTTCTTCTATAAAGTAAGTACTACCAGAGCCTTCAACACAAATGGTTTTGGGAACAACATGTTTTTTTTTTTATTTCACTCATTTGATAACACAATAATTACTGTATTTTTTTTGTCCTGTACATACTTTATGCTAACACTGTATCTGACATGCTTTAAAAGGGCAGGACTTACATGGTTCATACACATTTTCAAAAAGTAAAAATTAAAAATAAAAAAAACTTTTGATTGGAGGGATTTACAGGTCTGAATTAATATGTTGAAAAAAAAATTTTTTGTGTGAGTTAAGAGCAGACTCTTAGTGCTGCCAAAAGTTTGGCGCTAGTCTGAATCTGCACAGCTGTGATTGGTTGTTAGATTGTGAAGCAGCAGTTGCCATGACTGCACATCGCTCCCATCGGTGCGACTAAACACATCAGAGATTCTGACTCTGACGTACATCAGAGATTGTACTGTAACGCATGTTATAGTTGAATTAAAAATTCTAATTTCAGATGTTAAATATGGTTTATGCATATTTAAGTTCAGAGCACAGGCAAACAATACAGAACAGGGTCATCTATACTGACCTGGCCCTGGAGATGGAAAAAAGAAACGGTTTTCCAGACCTGACATTGAGGTCAGGGTTTAGATCGATCCTATTCTTCCACCTCACTCTCGGTAAATCATGTCTTCATGGTGCTTATTTTAAGATCAGGTGAATTGTGATTGTGACCTGCTTGGTTTGGATGGCAATTGAATCTTTGGGAGTTGGTAGCTCAGTGGTTAATCTACCATTGGGCTTCGTATCTAGTGGTCATGTGTTCAATCCCAACCACACCAAGTGGCCACTCCTGGGTCCCTGAGCAAGGTCCTTAACCCCATAGCTGCTCAGTTGTATGATTGAGATAAATGTAAGTTGCACTGTATATGGGTGTTTGCTAAATTCCATGAATTTAATATAGCTGTATTTTTGGTTATGAATAACCACTTGGTTGGAACCATTTGGTTCACTGCTTGAAAAAAATAGTTAAAACGGTTCAAATCTCCTCCGCATTGCATCGCAAGTAGTCTGTAACCCCATGCCGTTTGATTGAATGAAAATATTTTTTGCAATATGAAGCCATAGCAGAAGAACACCTCCAGCACAATCTCGTTGGTTATTTCTATTTACAGTACAGCGGGTGTTTTGATTCATTCATTTTTCATGACAAATTCCATAACATTGGCTTGTTTAATAATGAATAAAACATTTGTTTGTGTTGCTCGGCATATTGCCCTGGATGCTAATGAATGTGACAGCAAACCCAAGGTGATTCACAGTAACGAGGCGAAGCTGTGATCAAAGAGCATACGATCAAGTAGTGAAACTGCAGCTGCGTGTACTCAAGGAAAGTCCAACGTGGTGTCAGAACATTTCTCATGACTCGGTACGTTTAAAAAGTTATCTCCCGAGCCTCTTAACGGGTTCACAGTCGCTCACGTTATTGCTCTTGTTACTTTCCTATGCATGTTGATGCACTGTGAGCAGGAAAACAATACTATTGAATTAGGAACAACTAACTTATATGCAAAAGCTGTTACTTTTACCAACATTTTCCCATTTATCAATAATAGATGCATTACATTTAACCTTTTATGGTAAATAAGCTTTTTACTTATCCTATACTTTGCAACACAGTGGAATTCTTTTTTCATATCCCAGTGATGTTAGGACACTTGGAGTAAGAGTGCAGGGTCAGGCATAATACAGCACCCCTGGAGCACAGAGGGTTAGGGGCCTTGTTTGAGGGCCCAACATTGGCAGCTTTGCCTAAAGCCCCGAAGATCACAACCACCCTTACTGATTTTTACTTGTGTACAGAGTTTCTCCAGATTCTTTGAAACCTTTGATAGTGTATTGTAAATTATGAGATATTTAACTGTTTTGCAATTTTATGTCAAACTCTGCCTCTCTAAGATGAACCCAATCCACATATTGACCTGTTGTCAGTTAAGCTAATTAGTTGCACAATGTTTCTCCAATTGATTAATTTTAATAACACTAATAACACTAACATTTTCCAGACTTTTGTTGCCCCATTGTAACTATAAGGCCTGTTGCAACCATCAAATTCAAAATGACCTTTTTGACTATGTTTGATTGCTAATAGAATATGGGTTTATGAGATTAGCAAATCATTGCATTCTGTTAGAATTACATTTTACATATTTGTTTTAAAATTTTTTTGCAATTGTTTATATACTAGACTGCACTGGTTTCTATTCATTTATCTGCTTTTCTTTATTAATTAAGACAATAAGGTACAATGAGAATAAATGTGTTTGCTTACTCGGGTTTGCCTTTAGACTTGAACCTATACGTCTGTATTCTTGTAACGTGTTTACCGTGTCTGTCTATGTTTTGACCCCGACTGCGAGTTTATAAAATGCCCTGCATTACAGCAGCGTTTACATTTTACTCCATCCATTGCGAAGAGACTGTTTCTCACAGCCAGTGGCATCACATTGCCAGCTCTCCATCCATCTATATGACCAGTGTAATGACCCTTGTTGCATCACAAGTAAATCTTACGCGCTTCAAAGTGAAACCCTGGGTTTTCTTTTTCTCTCTCATGCTCGCGTGCTCGCTCGCCTCTTCCTTACCTTCTCTCTCCTTCTTTCTCTGCTCTCACTCACTTTCTCTCTCACACACAGTCCCTGAGGATGAGCAGGAAAGAATGATCTTGCTTTTGATTTCTGTGTGGCTTCGGTCTGTCCTCGGGTGAGCTGAGAATTTTAGAGGGAACCTGTAGTAAATAATCCCGTCTGGGGAGATCAGAGTCTGAGAGAGATGCACAAAGAGAGAGGGAAAGGCCGATAAAGGAATACTGCAGAGCATAGAAATGCAGGATTTAACCAACCAAAATAAGTTCATCAGGGTGAGAATGACGGAAGACCATCGCTCCACAAAAGGCCAATCATGGCACATGAGAAGCTGCCACTTAGTACTACAGAGCAGACAGAAGAATCAAAGCTAAAAGAGGATTGAAGGACTGGATGTCTCTCTTTATTTTTTTTTTAATGTCTAGCCTTTTATAATTCCTACTTTCACCATCCGACTCTGATATTCTAACCTCTTGATATTCTTCTATACATGCCTCACCCTTCTTCCACTTTCCCTCTTATAATCTGTTCCTAAATAAGAGCTGACATCTATGAAATATTCATGCTTTGCCTCGTACCTCCTGCTCTTCACCGACTAGAATTTTACCTGATGGAAGGCAATGTGGCTGTCACCTTGCTCACATTCAGGCATCAGCAAGTAGTTCATTCATGCCGTCTGCAGGCCCAAAGTCAGATTTGGATTCAAATACTGTATTTGAATTTTAATCCACAGACAAGCATGTTTTCCTTGGAAGATTGAGAAAACCAGAGATCCCAAAACCATGTCTTGTGGGCTGACACACAAAATAACACTAGTCATAGCATAGACAAGTAGATAGATGAACAGAGGGATGCCATGATGCAAAACATGACATCACACAGAAATCATAGCACTATGACCTCTAGTGGTCAAGTGAGGAATTGGCATAGCCTGATTTAATCGTTTGAGTGGATTTCTATTGCATGAGCATTGAGAATAGTCCTACAACTACAAGCCCTAATAGGGTTCATACATTTACTTTGTGCTGTTAATATTATTTCACTTTATTCGCCATCATCTAGTCGTTTCACCTTCGTTAATGCCTCGTTTGTTTACTGTTGCCCAGAGTACAAGGAACACCTGCTTCAAGACTCTTCTCTGTTTTAGCCCCAAGGTGGTGGAATGTTCAAAACACCTTCAAACCATTTCTAAAGACCTTCCTTTTCCAGCACTGCTTACATTAGCACTTAAAATATCGATTTTCTTCCAAAAATGTTTTAGACTAATGGGATTCTTAGTCCTTGTACTAATAAACCAGAGAACGAATATTAACCAAGACTTCGAATCTCTTGAGTAATTTACTCTAAATAAGGGTGCGTCTGTCAATTTTCATGAATGTCTTCTTGTGGTATTTACATTTACCCATTTCCAGCTATATATACATACATACATACATACACATTATATATATATATATATATATATATATATATATATATATATATATATATATATATATATATATATATAATCTACACACACACACACCTGACCTTTACTGCTACATGTGGTTCTTTTCCAAACTGTTACCACAAAGCTAAAGACACTCAATTGTACAGGACGTCTTTAGATGCGCTATAATAACATTTTGCATTTACTTGAAATTTGAAACCCAAACCTGCTCCAGCATGGCAATGCCCCTGTGCATAAAGTGAGCTCTTTGAAGATCTGGTTCACATGCTTTGGAGAGGATCTTGAGTGGCCTGCTATAGAGCTCTGATCTCATCCCTACTGAACACCTTTGGGATGAATCTGAACACTGACTGCACCCCAGGTCTCCTCACCTTCATCAGTACCTGCTTTTCCTAATACACTTGTGGCTGATGAACACAAATATCCATAAGCACACTCCAAAATCTAGTGGAACATCTTCCCAGAAGAGTGGAGGGAATTATAAGATAGATCGTTTTGAACATCATGCGCCAAACTTCAAACCACAGGCTACTACCAAAGTTCGGTCATAATATCATGTATCTTGCTGTGCTAATTAAATATGTTAATCAATATAATATTAATTGCACTGCAAACATGTCCTTAAGTTAAAAGACAAGGTGTCCAAGCCCTCACCCGCTACTCTTTCAGCTCATTTTCATCTGCACTTTTTGCTAATTAGATTAGCCGTATTTTTATCCTGTGTTTCTTAATGTTTCTTGATACACTGATCTAGCATGATATTACATTATAACAGGTTAATTGATTAACACTGATTCTAGATAGATTGATAGGTGAAATATATTAGGCAGCAAGTGAACATTTTGTCCTCGAAGAAGCAGAGTTTGACAAATTGTGATGGCTAGCTGACTTGATCAGAGCATCTCCAAAACTGCAAGGTCAGGATTGTTTTGGAAGCCAAAGGGAAATATATGCTGGTCATAATATTATGCCTGATTGATGTATACTATCTATTATACTTTATCTGTGTTTTACACGACCTTTGGGTTGAATAAACGTGCTTTTTGAATTTTTTAAAAATCTTTTTATTTCTTATATATTCCTAATATTTGTTACAAACAAACTGCATGGTGTTTCAGGTCAATCTGACCGCATAACGATATCGTCATGCACTCAGGGATGTAGAGACGGAAGTGTTATTGGCAATTTTGCAACCTGTGTAACTGTCTACCGACCGCTTCCTCCATCACCTCCGACTCCTTTAGCTGTAAATATGTAAGGATATTCGGATGAGTCAGCATGTCCCGGTTGCATGTTTCCCCATTAATGGATTCGATCAAATGGAAAAGCGTCGCTTCATCTCATCTTTCATACAAGCCTCCACATTGATTGTGCTAAGCTTTCGAAAAAATCCCCACTCATGGCTCCTGTGTGTTGCCAGAAAAACTCAGAGGAGGACGAGCACATGAGGGGGGGAACTCCACGCTTCAGAGCCGTCCTATCGATCAGACTCGGTTCTCTTCTATCAATATCTGCTTGTAATCCAGCTGGCTGCCATGAAAAGCTTGTTAACAGGCAAAGACAAATAACATGATTTCTCCAAGTGCCAATTAGGCTCTTCAGTCCCTCCTCCCGCGCTGGCTTTATTTCTCCTTGTCTTGACTATATCTCGAATTCCACCCCATCCTCTCAGACGAGAGTGTCTCTAGCTGTTGTACACAGATGCCTCATTTGGATAATTGCATCACACTTGAATAAACCCCGTGCTAAAATTTGGGTGTGTAATTGATATGTTGTGGCTTGTTTCATTTTTTTTTTTCTCATCTCCCCAGCCTTTATTGAAGCAGCATGTCTCGAGAGTAAAGAAAAACAATAATAAAGTCAAAGAAGTGCACCGGAGAGATAGAAGGTCCTTAATCAGTCTAACGTGACAACTCGTTTCATTCCTCAGCAAGAGAGGACCTTTCTTGTTACCGAAATGGTGAATTATTATTATTTTATTTTTTAAATTACTGCCCACAAACTCTACCAAGAAAGCAATGTTTAGCTCAATACCAAGGATGATGTAGAGCAGGGGTCACCAACCTTTTTGAAACTGAGAGCTACTTCTTGGGTACCAATTAACATAAAGGGCTACCAGTTTTATACACACAGTTTTCAGTTTGATCTGAAATAAATTTGCTCAATTTACCTTTTATTATATGTTAATATTAATAATTAATGATATTCATCTATGTGAAGACACTGATCAGGTTAATGATTTCTCATAATAATTATCAACAATGATTTAACAAAGTAGGCAACAGATATTTTTAGAAAAGGCCCACGGGCTACTCATGTGGTCCTTGCGGGCTACCACCACGTTAGTGACCCCTGATGTAGATCAACATAACCAGTTATAGGTTTCATTTTTAAGTTTTGCCCAGGTGCCATTTTCAAAAACCAATTGACGCCAAAGAGCTTTAGCTGATCGATAACTACACTGATTAGTGGATTTTTTTCTGTTGCTGCATTTTTAATATTGTTTAAAACTAAATCAAAACTTAAGAATTGCATTGTTGCGAGAGTAGTGCATGTGTGTAACAGTATGCTACTGTAAAATAAATGGCACTGTAATTTTACAAGTAGATTGTTAAACTGTTTTAGCAGAATATTTTGTAGGTAGTATTGTAAACTCAAATGAAAACTCTTTTTTTACACTGTGCCTTTTATCTGTTTGTTTTTTAGTTTTTTTTAACTATTTCATTATGCTTTAACACATACACACAGCTCTCTTCTCTGCACACACTCCCTGAAACACAACAATCATTAACCCAAATTTTAACCAGGTGCAGGATCCTTACTATTCACCTTCTGCCAATTATTTCACAAATCACCACCAATCACACCCCCAATTCAACACAAGCCTATATTGGTTTTGGTTTAATTGTATTTTATTTTAAATAAAAAATATATATTTTCTAGCTATTAGATGTCAGCAGTCTACCTGCACTGGTACTAAATGAAATTCTCTTGCTTCAGCTCAGGTTTAAACTCATACTTTATAACCACACAAAGAGTGCTAAATTAATGGGTGGGGTGTGTTGGGGTTGAGTGCATTCCTTAAATAGGGTCACAGTGTTGTTTGCATGCAGTAACAAGTAGTTTGCAGTTTTATTAATTGGTTCATTCACCAGCAAATCTAAAATTGTGGTCATTGTCATATCCTTACAGTTAGATTTTTTGTATCGTATATTTTATATATAATATAATCAACATAAATATTACAGTTTCAGCAGAAATGCTTTGGTTATGCAAACCGATTGTTGCAGCAGCTGTCCAGGTGGCTGGTCTCAGACAATCTTGGAGGTGAAGGTGCTGGATGTGGAGGTCCTAGGCTGGTGTGGTTACACGTGGTCTGCGGTTGTAAGGCCTTTTGGATGTACTGACAAATTCTCTGAAACGCCTTTGGAGACGGCTTATGGTAGAGAAATGAACATTCAATTCACGGGCAATAGCTCTGGTGGACATTCCTGCAGTCAGTATGCCGACTGCACGCGCCCTCAAAACTTGAGACGTCTGTGGCATTGAGCCGTGTGATCAAACTGCACATTTTAGAGTGGCCTTTTATTGTGACCAGCCTAAAGCACACCTGTGCAATAATCATGCTGTCTAATTAGCGTCTTGATATGCCACACCTGTGAGGTGGATGGATTCTCTCTGGAAAGGAGAAGTGCTCACTAACACAGATTTAGTCAGATTTGTGAACAATATTTGATCGTAGATCTTTGAGTTCAGCTCATGAAAAAAGGGGGCAAAAACAAAAGTGTCGCGTTTATAATTTTGTTCAGTGTATTATTATATTTTACAATCTGGATATTTCTACAATTGTCCTATTTTTTTGTTTGAGTGAAAGTATTTCAGTTTACCAAGGTTTTTACACTGGACTTTGTGCCGATTACACCGAAGGCCTTGTAGAGAAGGGAGAGTTTTGTAGTAAATCCCCCGGTTTTCTCATTACTGTGAGCGTGACAGCTCTGAGGAATCGCATCTTGATGGTGGTTTCTAAAAGTCCAGCAAAGACAGAAAAAAACAGCTAGCTTTCGATCTTATCAACTCAAACACACCGTAACCAATATTTATTCATGTGTTTCTTGTGTAAATGCCATTATAAATCGTTAGCGGCAGTAATTATCTGTTGTTTAAGGAATTGGTAAATCTAAACCGGGGGCAGACAAATGTGCAGTGTAATGTTCATGCAAAAAACATATCCTGATGTGTTCTTCTGCTTGGAAAATATTCTCCTAAAAAATCGAGTGCATCCTGAATTGTACATTCCCGAAGCAGTAAGAGACAGCGGTCGTTAATTCTCAGTTATGGGTCCAGCAAACACGAATCCCCCATCCGACCTGCCCAGACACAATATTACAGATTTGACATTGAAGCGAACACCTGAGGCCCTTGTAATCGGGTCGCACGCCGCCTCGTTGGCCTGCAGATAATGGGAATAAGCAGAGATGTGAATGAGCTCGATGCTGGGATGACAGGGTCTTTTATGGATGGCCCGTCTTCCGTCGTGCCCTTAAGAGCCATCTCCATTTCCAGGCGACCGTTAGAGACGCATGGCTGTGCGACGCATTTGCAACGACGCAATTTCCCAGATGCATGCATCTCAGACTAAATAGCGATGGTCTCTCGGCCTCTGGGTGGCTGTCATAAGCTCATATTAGTGTTTATCTGGATGACTCAGCCCTAGCATTGCTTGGAATGCATTAGTATGCAAGTGTAAGTCACACCAGTGTGTGTGTGTGTGTGTGTGTGTGTGTGTGTGTGTGTGTGTGTTACACAGCTGATCAATGACTTTTGGAACCTTTGTGTACATGTAAAACCTGGTATATTGTAATCATCCCCCTAATGTTGTTTCTACTGACACCTCGTTTGCATGGTTGATGATGTAATAGTTTATTAGAACAAATCTATTGGTTTTTCGTGAGGTGTTTACACTACTGGAAGTGAGGATAGTGGAAGGAAAGACTGCCAAAAGTTAAGGGGGCTTTTTTTTCCTTGTTACATGTATATTACAGCACAGTGAAATTCTTCGCATATTCTAGCAATGTTAGGAAGCTGGCGCAGGATTGGCCCCTGCAGCACATTAAGAGCCTTGTTTAAGAGGGGCAGCTTGGGGATACCGGGGGTTGAATCCCTGATGTTCTGATTAGTAACCCAGAGCCTTAAACACTAAGATAACGCTTTCCCAGAGTTCCTGTTGTTACTTTTGTTTATTGCAGGACAACGTTAGATGTTCAACAACATTCAATGTAAATACAAATGGATAAAGTATGATGTCATGAAGTTCATTAGCAAATACTTAAACACTTTCATACATATATTTCATTAGTTTATTATATATATATAGTAAGTGCTCACATTAACCCCAAAGGTTTTCAACAGGTTTGAGGGTCAGAGCTCTAAAGCAGAAGATCTTTCATATAACGTAGATCTGTTTGGAGCTCAATTTGTGCTCAGGGTTTGTTTTTCTAGTTCAAGTGAAGGGAAATGCTCATTTTTCATTGAGTTTGGGGAAAAAAACACTCAGGGCCGGAGTTGTCCACTGCCCAAACACTTTTATCAAAATCTGATTAGTCTGGAGTCTGTTGGAATGCAGGTTTATATATAATCTTTTAATAATTTCTTAAGTATCAACTAATGGAGGGACTTGGAAAAAAAAAACATTTTGCGGGTTCCAATACTTTTGTCCATATAATGTAGACATCATGTACAACTGTTTATTTTGTGTGTCATTATCAGGTGGAATCAACATTTGTACATTTACATTATAATGCATAGCATTGGAAATCATTTTTAAGCATCTTTATCTTCTTACCTCTTTTTTTTTTTTTTTTTTTTTTTTTTAGGAGTACAGATGCATATCTCTAAAAAAAGGGGCTGGCAATACGAGTGCAACTTCAGCCATGTTGACACCGGCCCAATTATCCCGGCCTCCACTTGTCACAGTGACAGGCATGTCGTGGTGTGATGGTGCCCGACCATGCCACTGTCGCTGTGAGGAACGCAACTTCAGAGCCAACCTCAGAAGCTACAGGATGGCACTGATGCATGCTGTGCTTGATGGTCAAACAAATCAATGGCTGCTGGCGACATCGTCACGCGATGAAGAGAATTAAGAAATCGGGTTACTGCTGTGTTAATCTTTTCATAATCTAAATGGGATCAATGTTTCCTGGTAAGAGCAGGTTCAGATGTGTGTTTAGGTGGTTAAGAAACTGGTACTATGGAAATATTTGTGTCAAAAAAGGGATAATCTAATTCAATGTCATTTCTTTTTGCTTTTTATGTCATGATAACTTCATACATACTGGATTTGAGTTCAGGATAAAAATCATACATTGGTGTTGTAATTTTAAGGAGAGGACAAAATGGAAACATTTCCAAAGCTACAATTGTATCATGTGGACATCTCATGCACTAATGTGTTAATTGGTGAATTTAAAAGCCGTGTGAACATTCAGTTTAATTCATTTTTATTTGTATAACCCTTCAAACAATGGACATTGTCTCAAAGCAGCTTTACAGGGATTAATCGGTTATAAAAGCGTATTTTTCGTCCTTTAAGTTGTAGGTTTGTGCCTAATGAGTGAGCCAGGGCCAAGCGAGGGAAGGAGAAACGCCCTGAGATGGAATGAAGATGGAACCTTGAGAGAAGCCAGACTCAAAAAGGAACCTGAACGTATCTGGTTGGTACCAACTGCGTCTGGTATACAGCTATATGTAGTCATATAACTATCTAATAGTTAACGTGTTTTGTTATGAAAAATAAAGCGCAATGCCCCTGGAAGATTCAAAAAATGTTTGCCCTCACTCCCTAGGTTACTCTATCTTTGATTTTGAAGATAAACTCAGTGTTTATAATGGTGCCCTGTCAGTATGTTAAATCACTGAATCAAGTCCAACTAAATGACAATATAATACTTAATTTTTATGTCCAGTCTCTCTGCCCATACACACTTCCTGCTTGGTTTGTTAGTACACTAGATCCTAAATGCATAATTGGCATAGAAAATAAATCAACTGGCTAAGAGCTTGGTGTGTCAGTCTTCTCTACTCTCTTATGCCTTCTGATGTAGAGAAAAGAGAGGCCGTGATTTGCTGTCCTTTAATTCAAGGCTACACGGTATCTTTATGGGATTCCCTAAAGATTTTTAGAGCAGAGAAGTGATATTTCTCACTTCAACTACACCACATCCTATCAGGATACCTCACACATCCCACTGAGACTTTTTGGTTGTTCCTATGCAGAAACACTTTAAAGGCTTCCATTAATATCCATTCAACCATGATGGTAGTGAACATTTAAAGAGCACATGAAAACTATCGGTGCGCATTGGAATTTTCTCCGAATGGAAGTGTTCATGTACCATACAGATAATGAATGATAATTAGGATCAGGACAAAAGTTTCATTATAAATAAAATTGTGCTTGATAGATTTATATAGAGAATGATGGAACTACTTACATTCAGTCATCCAAAAAAGTTTACCTTCTCTACTGTCAATTTTTGAATGAGCCACATGAAATGTAGATCAGCTCTGTCCTAACTCTCTGCTCAAACCAATACTGGGTCAAGAGTTCTGAAAATAACAATTATTGGCATCCATTGGAACAGCAACCACACAACAGATGGTCTGAATGGAGGAGCTTGTGTGTCTGTGGTGCCAGAGGGACAGATGGGGTAAGAGGGGGACACAAAACAGATAGAACGAAATTTGCTTCAGAGAATGATTCTGGAATCACATCCAAACATGTCTTTCTGCTTTGTGGCTTTTTTAAAACTTGCCTCTGGAAGCAGGAATGAGATCAGCTCCTAATTTGGATATATTGGTCACCATCACTTCTTGGCCCAGCCGAACTCTATTGGATTTCTATAATAATTAAAGTATCAGTGGCTTGATGCCTTCACAGTACAGTTCTACATACTGTGCAATGTAAAAAAAAAAATTGTGGGGGATATTTTACTGGAAAGTTTTTCTTATTCATTTAAAAGTGCTTTATTATGAGGATGGATGCAGAGTATTTTACACAAAGTAATGCACAACACACAAAGCTTGACAAACATTTATACAGCGCCATTACACACATGGATTTGTGAGGTGAGCCAGAGTACCTAAACAACATGAATACACAGAGAGGAGGTGCGCATACACAAACCCTGATCTGACCTTAATTACTGAGTGGTTTGAACCAGAGACCTCTGCTTCTAAGGCAACAACACAACCACAGTGCTACAACATAGCACGTTTTTTATCGTTTTCTAGGTTCTGGCAGCTGTAGCGCAAGGCTTGGCTTAAGGATAAACCTCCTAAGACGGATGGTTGCTGTGTTGTTTCTGTTAGTTTAAAGGATTAGAATGCAGATTTCTTGTGCAGGTGACCCCAATTCAAAAACCAAACATGTGTACCCACTTTTTTTGTGTAGTATATAGAAAGTAAAATACTTTTCTCCTCAGAAAAAGATGCAGTCTGTGTGCTTCAAACCCCAAGCTGTTAGGTTTTATACATTTTTTATGCGCAGGTTCAATAAAATAAGCAATAAACTCCCGGGAAAAAAAGGCCTTGCCATTCGTAGGCACTGATGGCTCAGTTGTCTGAGAATGAGGCCTGGCCTGTCGCTGCAAGAAAACACAGGTTTGAGACCACCCAAAGACAAGCTGATGGTGGTGGAAACAAGGCCTTAGAAGTAAAAGGAACAGTTATGCTGGCTGGAACAATCACAAGCAAGGAGTTAAAAAAAATATATATATACACATTTATATGTTTTCTTCTATATATTCGTTTTATTTACATATTCATATATATCACCTCATTGACTCTGTGGGACACACCAGTTCATCTCTCTGTCATTATCTCTCTTCGTGGGAGATTTGGTGCCCCACCTGGTTCTGGCATGTTCAGTCTCAAACCCAGAGTTCCCTAGAGTGACAATCCAGACCTCAATCTCAGACCGCTAAGCCACCGGTGCCTTTCGTCTGTTAACCTACGCAATAAATAATGCTATATATAAAATTAGTAGCCTGGGGATTGAACCATGGTTGTCTGCACAAGAAGCCTGTGCATTTACCCTCTGAGCCAAAGGCAAATACACACGATGTGCAAGTGCCCAAGTTACAAAAAACTAAACTAAATTTTAACTAAAACCACAACTGTCAGAACCAAGATACATTCTAAAAGAAAGCATAGAAAATAAAAGCATAGACAATAAAAGCAAATATTTAATATATAAATAACAGCAAGTATTCCCCAATGTAGTAATCTAGATTAGTTTATGTAGTAAATATGTAGTAAATAGTAAATGCTTATCACATTATACTTTGGTTCTACAAAGAATAGTGAAAATTCTTTAATCTCACAACTCCCGTCAAAATGTGTGCTTCAAATAAAACAGAAACAATGTGTTTGGACATTAATCCAAATTGTTCTCACAAGGAACCTCATCAGTTGTCAGGAAGCACCTTTTAAACAAAGTAACACACAGGACAGGACAATGCTTACAGAATTTATCCTAAAAACTAACATAACCTCCACTGGACCCTGGAAGACTCAGTCAATAAATATATGAATAATGTATAACAATAAACAGATAATAAATGACCTGCTGGTATTTAACCAAGACAATGTGTTATCTTTAATATGGTGCAGATGTTTATAGCTTCTAGATTGCAATTGGCGTTTGCAGCATCATGTCTGTAATGGACAATCACTTTTCCATCATATGAGAGGATGCAGTAAAGAAGACTTTCCAGGTTCTAATTTACACAGCAAGCTGAAGGTTATTTCTTTTTATCTCATTTTTTAAAAATTTTGTTTCCAGTTTTCCAAAAATGAACCGTTCAGAAAACACCCTTTAATTCAGTAAAATACAGAACCTTATTTGGCACAAGAACAAAACCTTTCCTGTAATAGTTTAGAAGTTTCGTTTTAAGGAAATCTCAGCCCACTTTTCTTTAAACCATTGCAAAGGATTATCGATGTTCAGAGGCGTCGATTTTTACACATCGTTCTCCTACAATCCCGCCACGGCACCTCAACGGGAATGAGGTCTGGACTTCATCTAGGCTTATCTAACGCCATCATTTCTTTTTTTTAGCCTTTCGCGTGTCTGTTAGTAGGGGCGTGCTTGGAATCTTGGAATTTCACATGACCCAGTTTTGGCTCTTGCTGGGCAAAAGGCATCAATTTTTTTTTCAAGAATAACATCTACTTCCAACACCAACATACAACAGCACAATTGGGGTGGAGTCAATGCCTTGACAGGTCAGAGCTGTTTCGGTGGCAGAACGTTGACTTACACAACATAAAGCAGTGAAATGGTTTTAGATTCCTTCCCTTATGTACAAAGTGTCATGAAAACAAAACAAGGGATATAACAAGCAAGTAACTTTGTTACACAAGTCTACAGGGTTTGATACAGATTTTTTTTCTCTTAATCTCATTGCACGTCTAAAGAGGAAACAGTCCCGAAAATTGAAATTCATTCATATGCCAAATCTCATAAATCCATACTGTATTCACAACAAAACAAAAAATACAATTAAACTTAGAATATATACCATTTTAAGGGAAAAATTAATCATTTGATGGCTGCGACACATCTCAAAAAGGTTGGGACAAGGCCACGTTTACCAATGTGTAGCATCACATCTTCTGTCTGTATACATTTGGGAACTAAGGAAACCAGTTGCTGAAGTTTTAGGATAGAAATGTTGTGTCTGATACAGGATTCTAGCTTTTTCGTTTTAAGATGCGCCAAATGTTTTTGAATAGTGAATGGTCTAGACTGCAGGCAGGTCAGTTCAGCACCTGGTCTCTTCTACTATGAAGTCATGCTATTCTAATAGATGCAGAATGCAATTATCATTGTCTTGCTCAAATATGCAGGGCTTTCCCTGTTCAAGACGCAATTGTCAGTTAAAAGCAATTTGTTGGCAAGTAAACTAGTTAGTTGCTAAATGTTTCTCCAACTATGTCATTTTAATACAAATACCTTATTTTTCCTCAATTTAAATGTCTGATATGTTTCCTATGTTGTATTATGAATAAAATGAGACTTGCAAATCCTTGCATTATGTTATTTACTTTTTACACAGTTTTACACTTTTTTGGAATCAGGCAGTCTAGAATTAGTAAAAAAAAAAAAAAAAAGATATAATGAGTAAACTATGGAGAAATGACATTCTGGGCTGTTCTGTAAATAAGAGTATTTTGTATTGAATTCTGCACTTCAGTGCGGTATAAAGCATGTATTAAATCCGGCTCATGGCGAGTGCTAGGTAAATCCTCTGGTGTCTGGTGAGAAGCGTACAGGTCAAACCCATGCAATCTGTACTTGAAAGGCATTACCAGGAAATGTGCTACAATGCAAAGCTTGTGGCCTCTTCTCTTATCTTTTTCCTGTGAGTTTCTAGGACATAAGCACATCATTAAAACACAGTGGTGGGCCATGAGGTTCTCTGCTGACCGAAACTCTACCAGAATCACTGAGTTACATTTTTATAATTTATCAAATATTCTTGAAATTATTCATAATCATCTATTCTCTTATTTTTTTAGCGCCTGTATACATATACTGTATTTCTATCCAATCAGCTTTTATCTATCGTGTATCATAAACCACATTACGTGTTGCTGAGGTCTTTTGATTAGGTGGTCCGAGAGCGCACTAGTCAGAGCCAGCAAACAACATCTTTAGCAAACTGCACAAATTCTAATATAGTAGTGTGAATTTAATAACTGACAGAGGAGAAGAAACTGATTAAACTTCACATTTAAAACCAATTCATTGCGAGATTGAATAGGACGCAGGGATGAGGGTGGCAGATGACACAGCTATGGCTGATTTATTTTTCTACATGAACAGTAGTGGTGCAATTAGGCATGCAAGGTAGACTGCTAACTGTTAAATTGTTGTGCATAATTTTACTGGATTTTTTTCCTCAATATAAAACTAAATAAAAGGAAAGAAGAAACGAGGACTCAGCTTCACATGGGGCACCCCATTGTTGATTATTTTCCAAAAATCATCATCATAATCACGTTTATTGGCCAAGTGTGTTGATACAGACAAGGAATTTGGTTTCAGCTGTTGGGGACTGAAACACAATAAGTACAGATATAAATAGAAAACTATACAATACAATACAAACAATCATGACCTCAGGTTTGGTATTTCTTAAATATTACTACCCTATGTGACTAAAGAGGATTCACACAATCAAAAGGTCACATGTAGAGGCCCTGGAGTAAACACACACATACGAAAGCGTCATTAAAGACTCCAGAAAAGGTTTTTTTTAAACCCCAAAGGGGGATGGATAAAAGAATGTAGATGTTAGAAATTTGCAAACTGACACAGGTTTAGAGCCAGAATCGATTAACTGCTTCTTAAGGGTCTCATTTCTTTCTCTATCCATTTCTTTCATTCTTCAAAGAAACGGATATTACGACAAATATCACACGCTTGATATATCAGGAGCTCATCAAATCTCGGTTCAGCCTCTCGGTATTGATCAGATTTTTCAGGCAGAGACAGTCACAGTTATGGCACCTTAGGCAATACACACATTACATAATAGACCATTACAAGGAAAATCATAGGAAGGAAGGAAAGCAAACCACATTCAAAGAAAAAGAACAGTTGCTTTGAAGATTTTACTGCAGGAAAAGATTTTCGTGTGTGTGTGTGTGTGTGTGTGTGTGTGTGTGTGTGTGTGTGTGTGTAAGCTAATCACGTCTCCATGATCTCATACAAAATTCATTGCCGTTCAGACAAGCGACGGTATTAGATGTCACAAATGTCATGAAAGGAATTGCTGGGGATGAGAATGACTATTTGCAAATGCGTGTCATTAAACATAAATAAAAAAAATTATTCCAAATGTGCTCTTCCTAGGGATAATTGCAATTATTCATGTTAAAGGATATTATTCAGTAACTGCTTTGTATTATTCTGTTGAGAAACGTTAAGCTGAAACCATCGCCATTTAAACATTTATAAAAGATATTATTTATTCAGAGTTGGTATTACAACGTGACTTTACTTTCATATACAACTTCACCCTTATATACAGTACAGACCAAAAGTTTGGACACACCTTCTCATTCAAAGAGTTTTCTTTATTTTCATGACTATGAAAATTGTAGATTCACACTGAAGGCATCAAAACTATGAATTAACACGTGGAATTATATATGGAATTATATACATAACAAAAAAGTGTGAAACAACTGAAAAATGTCATTCTAGGTTCTTCAAAGTAGCCACCTTTTGCTTTGATTACTGCTTTGCACACTCTTGGCATTCTCTTGATGAGCTTCAAGAGGTAGTCACCTGAAATGGTCTTCCAACAGTCTTGAAGGAGTTCCCCGAGAGATGCTTGGCACTTGTTGGCCCTTTTGCCTTCACTCTGCGGTCCATCTCACCCCCAAACCATCTCGATTGGGTTCAGGTCCGGTGACTGTGGAGGCCAGGTCATCTGGCGCAGCACCCCATCACTCTCCTTCTTGGTCAAATAGCCCTTGATGCCTTCAGTGTGACTCTACAATTTTCATAGTCATGAAAATAAAGAAGACTCTCTGAATGAGAAGGTGTGTCCAAACTTTTGGTCTGTACTGTACATATGCCTTCTGTCTTGCTACATTTTGTTTATTGCATAAAAGTTTCAGAAAATAACAATAAATCCAGCCTACCAATTTGAAACAGACCAAATAAGATCACATAACATAGATCACATAAAAGTCACCATTTGGAAATGACACAATGAAAAAAGTGTAAATATGTGTTTTCAAACAAAACATATTAGTGTGGACATGGCCTGATCTATAACTAATATATTCCCGCATAAATATACTTGGTTGGAATGATCATATCAATGTAGTTTCATTTAGTGTTATAGCTTCAACAGCTTATATTTAAATGAAGTGTACAAAAATAATAGGATCACATTAATTTTTCATTTTTTTTTTGTAATTAAAACAATAATTTACATGGTGGGCCAAAAAAAAGTTTTACTTAAGTCCAAGTCCAAGGTTGAGCTGAGCAACTTGGTCTGATCACTCAATAGGTACGTGTGGTAGCAGGTTGAATTAATAGAGCCCGGTGTTAAAATATTGATGTCGCCTGTGTGTTAATGTTTGTCTCGCACTCTGTTTAATCTCATCGACTCAAACGCCTTCGTTGTCACCCTCCTTCAGCTTCGAATCTGCCATTCCTTCGTAAACTCATCTGCAGTGCCTGTTGAATCCGACCGCTCCTTAAAGCATCGAAAGATCTAAAGTTTTTATAATCTGCATCTCCGGGGAGGCCGTGCGGCTCAGGCTTTAATGAGATCGGCGAGAGCCCGAGTTCATTACAGCTCTTCCCTCGGTCTTTCCTTCATTCACGCCTTCCCTTCTACTCCCCGAGTCTCTCGGTTTGTGAAAAAGCATCACAGCAATGTCTCAGGCTCCAACAATCAGGCATTCCAGTCTGCACGTGTCAGTCCCTAGAGTCACAGAGTCAGGCATGGATGCCCTAGAGCAATGCTCATGTGGAAAGACTTAAAGTAGCTCCAGTGCTTCGCAACAAATATATAAATATATCAAAAGCTAAACCTTTTCATGTTGCATTCCATAAATATACAGATGCTAAAGCTTACTGCAAAACATCCACCTACCTAACGATCATAGCAAGTATTAAGTCAAAATGGTAAATCTGTACTTCAGTCATTTATGCTACTTGATTTTTCTAATGTGTTCACCTGTTCCGTGTCTCACCTTGATTAGTTTGGTTAGTGTATCTGTTGTTTCTGTTCCTGTTAGCCAAATCTTTTATACATTTCTAGCAATAAGGTCAATTTTGTTTCCTAGGGCCATATTTCTAACTTCCAATTAAATTTTCTGATTAAACTTTCTTTCGGCTTTTCCCATTAGGGGTCGCCACAGCGGATCATCCACATGTTTGATTTGGCACATGTTTTTACGCTGGATGCCCTTTCTAACGCAACCCTCCCCATTTAGCTTGGGACTGGCACTAAGAGTGGCTGGGGTTGGTTCCCTGACCGGGGATCGAACCCGGGCCGCAGCGGTGAGAGCGCCGCATCCTAACCACTAGACCACCAGGGACCCCATTTTTTATTGAATTTTCTGATTATCAAACAGAATTTTTGAATTGGTCTACCTGTGACCTTCGCCATTGTTAATGTAAGATAAAATGAAATAAAATGAGATCACATGGGTAGGTTTGCAGCCGATTAACCGCCCAATTTAAAGCAGAGTGTGGGATATTTCCCATTTAAACATTATCTTTCTTATTTCGTAAATCCTTCCTGTGTCTCAGCTTATTTATCGAAAAATCTTGTGCACATCATATAGGGTATATACCACACAGAAAACATCTCTGAAAACATTCAGGTCATTAGGACATGTGTAAAATAGCTGTCTCACTCTGTATTAGACTGTAACTGTATGTTATTATACTTACATTTTTTTAGAAGGCAGCTTATAAATATAGAACAATTAATGAATTGCCTGAATTTCCCCATTTTTGACTAGCAGACTAGTAAAAAGTAATATTTACAAAGCCCCTGAAACAGAGCCATACACAAATACACGCATTTATTAGACACTGAAAAGGTTGAAATTTTTCTGCAATCACATGTAACTCCAAGCAATACATTATACTGAAGGTGAGTCAGTGAATACCATGGAGCAGATCTACCTTCTATGTCGTGTTCTACCTGTTCAGGGTCAAAATTTTGCTCAATTAGGGAAGAAAAAATATTTTTCAAACCCTTTATCTGGCATTAAACAATTTCAAGCAAAGGCTTTTCTGTTAGTTTGTACTACATGATGATATTCCAGTTTTCAAAGTCAGATAGAAACGATGCTGAGAGCGAAGTAGAGATGGGGAGAGGAAAAAAAAAAGGAGCAAGAAAAAGAAAGTCACTCAAATCGCTTAGATGTTAGCAAGTCCGGGGAACATCTTCGGCACTGAACTGAGCAGTGGAATTGCTTTCGACGTCCAGCTGTTCGAGCATGCCATGTGATTTATGTTCTGGATGCAGCCTTACCACCCAGCCCTCTGTCTCTTTCTCTCAATTTCTCTCTTTTCTGTCCCTTTCAGCAAACTAGCAATGACTGCGTGGACTGCATTCATGCCAGGATGTTACAGTCACTGGCCCACTCATTTAGGGAGCAAGAGAACAGAGTGGCGAGATTTAAAAAATCTAGCACAGAGGCCCTGCTAGCACACCAGCGGCAGGAGGTCGAGGTTGTCGACGTGGATGAGCTTGAGCGGTGTAAGGGGATGAGGCGTGACCACCCATGCAGCCTGCCTGCATGAATATTTATGAAAAAGAGGTAAGAGAAAGAAGAAAGCGCTACACAGGTGTCTCATCACTTCTGTAAAAAAATGTATCAAATAAAGGAGATAGTGTAGATTATTGCTGAATTAAATCCGTTTCTTTTTTTTTTTTAACACAGTGCAGGTTTTAGTACTATTATCTGTCACGCGGTATGAAACGATCTCAATAAAGTCTTGGTGGAATTCAATGACAGACTGTGCGTAAATGTGTTTGGATCATAGTATGAAAATCCTCTAACGACAGGCCTACGGTTAAAAGGAAATGACCGTTCCGGTTTTCTATTTTCTGCTTCGAGTGTGTAAAGATGTACTTTTGAATCTAACTGACGGAAAGGCTATTTTTATTTTAGCAGCACAACACTTTTATCAATTTAAGGTTACATACTGAATATACACATACACAATGGTTTCTCCCATTAGGGGTCGCCACTGCGGATCATCCGTCTCCATACCCCCCTGTCCTCTACATTTGTCTCTTTCAACCCAACGTCCTACATGCGCTGTCCCTCTAATAAACTCATTTCTAATCCTGTCCATCGTCGTCACTCCCAACGAAAACCTCAACATCTGTCCTCTGAAAATAACATAACATGGGATGGAATAACTTAAGATGGGATGCATGCTGGCTAATGAGTGTTTGTTTGTTTTTTTCTTGTACAGCTAGATTTCTAAGTAATACGAGATGGAAATTGGCAAAGTGTTCAAAGCACCTGTCCATTTTGTAACATGGGATGCATGCACAACTACTTTTTTTGTTTGTTTTACACCTAGTTTTACAGTCATTGCTATTATATATTTCCTTCAAAACATTGAAAAACTTTGGAGCGCCTGGAAAAAAGATAAGGACCAGAAAGCTTAAAATATATGCTTACACCCAGGTGTAAACATCTTGTATCTCAAACTTCAACTTGAAGTTCAAATGTGCTATCCTAGTTTAGCCCTGTCCCCATGTCATTATCTGGCCAGGGCCTTAAAAAAAAAAAAAAACTAATGAGTGAAGTTACATAAAGGCTGGCATGTGTGTATGTATGTATGTCCTGCTGATGTGAACAGTGAAGCAGCAGCACACTTTGGAAATGAGAGCATAATGTTCACTTTGGCTGTAGAAATAAAAAAAAAACAACAGCATCTGGACAGTGTTTTCCCCGGGGCCGATCGCTGGCCCTGAAGCTCCAGAATAGGAAACATCCAGGACTGACAGTGTCCTATTCACATGGCTGCTGAGCCTCTTAAAAATAACTAATGGGCCAGGAAGTGCTAGCTCCCAGCAAGCGGATGAATGCGTGATGAGCTGTGGGCAGCCTGAATCGCAGCACATGAACAATACAGCTGTCGTGATGCAATGGCTCACAAATGCTGTGTCCTTAAGAGAGTTCTCCAAGAAAAAGAAAAAACCTGACTGTCTTATTTTAAATAAAGAAAGAAAGAAGCAGATGGACAGTAAGGCATTCAAAGATCCTTCCTCTAGTGTCATCTTAAGCAAAGAGACTATCCACGTCCACATCTGTCCCATTTGCACGGCTGCACATGTTTCAAGCATATAAAAGTTAAAGAACAAGTAGTAACTGTTCCTTCCATACCCATTAGCCAACCTCTGAAAGAGAAATAAGAGTGTGTTAAAACTTGCAGCTTGCAACCACAATGCGGCATCAGTAAAGCGTAATTGGTGTGTTACAGCTTACTTGGGCTTACTTGTTATCGGGTTTATTGTGCAATCTGAGGTCTAGTATAACACAGAACACTATCCTTAAAAGGGTGACTATTAGTCCTAATATGCTCAAGATCATCATCACACACTTATTTACTTTAGCTGTGAATTATGACTTTGTAATTGACTAAGATGCATAAAGTGCCTATCTAATGCTTCCATGAATGTAGCCTGTGTGTTCGCCACTTCACTCGTGATATAAACCAATGCATAAAGGGCTACCTTTTTTCCTGTCTGAAAGAGTGCCAACTTGGTCCTTAATATTTATACAACTATATTTGTAGCGGAAGCTCAGAGGGCTTTACAACTTTTTTCAGTTGTAAATTAATCGGTGATGCTCAAGGCCTCGGTCTGAGACCTCCGTTGTTGTTCATTATTCTAAAAAATATAATGGTTTTGCCTTATCTAAACCACCACACACTTACTTCCGTGCAAAATGTCTATGTAAAAAGGTCCCTGTAAAAAAGTGAATAGGCTTTACAATCCATTGAATCACTTATAAAAGTATATAATTTAGTTATAATTTATAACTATATATATATATATATATATATATATATATATATATATATATATATATATATATATATATATATATATATATATACAGGAGTGCAGAATTATTAGGCAAGTTGTATTTTGAGGATTAATTTTATTTGAGGATTTAATTTGAACAACAACCATGTTCTCAATGAACACAAAAAACTCATTAATATCAAAGCTGAATATTTTTGGAAGTAGTTTTAGTTTTAGCTATTTTAGGGGATATCTGTGTGTGCAGGTGACTATTACTGTGCATAATTATTAGGCAACTTAACAAAAACAAATTCATACCCATTTCAATTATTTATTTTACCAGTGAAACCAATATAACATCTCAACATTCACAAATATACATTTCTGACATTCAAAACCAAACAAAACAAATCAGTGACCAATATAGCCACCTTTCTTTGCAAGGACACTCAAAAGCCTGCCATCCATGGATTCTGTCAGTGTTTTGATCTGTTCACCATCAACATTGCGTGCAGCAGCAACCACAGCCTCCCAGACACTGTTCAGAGAGGTGTACTGTTTTCCTCCTTGTAAATCGCACATTTGATGATGGACCACAGGTTCTCAATGGGGTTCAGATCAGGTGAACAAGGAGGCCATATCATTAGATTTTCTTCTTTTATACCCTTTCTTGCCAGCCACGCTGTGGAGTACTTGGACGTGTGTGATGGAGCATTGTCCTGCATGAAAATCATGTTTTTCTTGAAGGATGCAGACTTCTTCCTGTACCACTGCTTGAAGAAGGTGTCTTCCAGAAACTGGCAGTAGGACTGGGAGTTCAGCTTGACTCCATCCTCAACCCGAAAAGGCCCCACAAGCTCATCTTTGATGATACCAGCCCAAACCAGTACTCCACCTCCACCTTGCTGGCGCCTGAGTCGGACTGGAGCTCTCTGCCCTTTACCAATCCAGCCACGGGCCCATCCATCTGGCCCATCAAGACTCACTCTCATTTCATCAGTCCATAAAACCTTAGAAAATCAGTCTTGAGATATTTCTTGGCCCAGTCTTGACGTTTCAGCTTGTGTGTCTTGTTCAGTGGTGGTCGACTTTCTGCCTTTCTTACCTTGGCCATGTCTCTGAGTATTGCACACCTTGTGCTTTTGGGCACTCAGTGATGTTGCAGCTCTGAAATATGGCCAAACTGGTGGCAAGTGGCATCTTGGCAGCTGCACGCTTGACTTTTCTCAGTTCACGGGCAGTTATTTTGCGCCTTGGTTTTTCCACACGCTTCTTGCGACCCTGTCGACTATTTTGAATGAAACGCTTGATTGTTCGATGATCACGCTTCAGAAGCTTGGCTATTTTAAGACTGCTGCATCCCTCTGCAATATATCTCACTATTTTTGACTTTTCTGAGCCTGTCAAGTCCTTCTTTTGACCCATTTTGCCAAAGGAAAGGAAGTTGCCTAATAATTATGCACACCTGATATAGGGTGTTGATGTCATTAGACCACACCCTTCTCATTACAGAGATGCACATCACCTAATATGCTTAATTGGTAGTAGGCTTTCCAGCCTATACAGCTTGGAGTAAGACAACATGCATAACGAGGATGATGTGGTCAAAATACTCATTGCCTAATAATTCTGCACTCCTGTATATATATATATATATATATATATATATATATATATATATATATATATATATATATATATATATATATATATATATATGGCACACACCAAGGCAAGATATGGCCACTTCGAGATACCCAGTGATTTATTCTCACGTGTCTTAACACATGTTTAATTGTAACTTTACTGTAACACATAAGTGCTAGCACTGGGGACTAATTCCATATAAGCAGAACAAAAACCTCTTCACAGAAAATTTTACCTCAAAATTAAGCCTAACGTAATTGAGAACTCAAGTGAGTGGGAAGACTGAGGTTAACTGGGGGGACTGGACCTAGGAACATACTTTGTCCTGTGAGGACATCACTGTACATTGTATTAAAAAATAAATAAATTCCAGTTGCATATTCTTTTTCATCATAGGAAGTATACAACACCTATATTTAGCAGTTGGTAAGAATGTGTCATACTTTTACATAAATTGTCCTCTCTGTCTTAATGTAAACATGCCCCCTATGTAACAACTACAGCTACTGCATTGACAACCAATACTTTTTACATGATAAACTGTAGTTGAATCTTATTTTTGTCTTTTACTGAGTGAGGTCTCCACAGAAAATAAAAATCTGCCTAGCAAAGAACTTCATACACCATCTGCAAACCTGAACTGAAAACTTTGATGCTTAAGTCTCCAATCATCAGTAGCCACTTTGTCTTGGTCAGGGCTGTGGAGAATTGTGAGACTATACTAGGAATACTGGAAAAGCAGTGGAGCAGAGGAGTGTGAGGCACCAGGTTATAGTGTTGCAGTACATCTAGCCATAATTTCACCTACCTATCTAGCTTTCTTATCTCCATACCAAATACCTGAGACGTGCATCTCCATAACTGAGGACGATGCAATTCGCAGCTCGATGCACATCCAACGATATGATGCATTAAAGATACACATGAAGCAGCTGCCAATGCAATATTACGATGCAGTGTGTGATCCGATTTCCATTTGATTCAAAGCAATCCGATTCAATGCAATGGGAAAAAGATGCTGCTATGCAATTCAATATGGTACAGATGGTTCGCTTTTGTTCAATCTACATATAAAATGTTGGTCACAAATAATTGGTCACTTTCAAAATAAAAGCATAGCACTAATAATTCTACTTATAATTATATATAAATAAATTTTTTTACCAATGCAAATATGGTAAAAATGATGAATCATGATTCAAATGCCAACTTGCATCCGATGCACACTTTTTCAAGCCAATAAATCACAACATTTATGCCGACGCACCGATGTAAATCTTACCATCCCAAATATCTACTTGTCTTTCTTACCCTCCTATCATTTTTACCTTCCTACTAGTCCATCTACAACATGGCAGCAGCTGTCCTCAGTCTATTAGAACAAGGAATAGCAATGATGGTGTGATTGTCAGTGCAACAAAGCCCACAGCTATATTCCCAGGACGGGTCTCAGCCGATTTTGGCTCAGCAAAACGGATCTTGAAGGTCTGGCAGTGAGACTCTAGTCGCACTCCAGGTAACCATTTCTTTTTCTGTGAGCCAACCAGCAGGTGTATAAAATACAATTATTTACACACTGGCCACAAGGACACTTGTAAGTGTAAGGAGCTTAAATTTGCGACAGAGCACGATCACTTTGGCCTACTTTATTAATGGAAAGCTGGGGATTCCATATGCATTTTGTTCTATACTCGTGTACTGGTCTTTGAAGGTCACTAATCAGAGCTGATTAGTTTTTTATATCTACATTTACTGAAACATTGGTGTATGTGTGTGTTTGTGTGTGAGAGAGAGACCCATGTTTTCAATTCCACTGTCCTATTAAACACTTGTGCTCGTTTCTGGGGCTCGCAGAGTAAAGGCGGGTCTCCTCACAGTTTCCCTTGAGCTCCAATCAATATTGATGACCATCTGTCAGCATGAAGCCACTACAACAGCATGATTTATTGTTCCCCTTGTGTCAGTGTGTGAGGTTTTTTGTGCATAGTGTACAAGTCCATTCGCTCTACTTGTCCGCCGCCTTGTTAACGCGAAGAAACCCAGTGTGAAACGTCAATATTTTACATTCCACTTAGAGAAAGCATTTCCGCGCACGCTATTATTGGAACTTCTTAATGAAACGAATCAATCATTTTTGGTAGACTTTAATGTGACTGAAGCACAAGGCCACAATTTCTATGAGACGTGCAAATGAGCATTATATATTTGTTTATCACTTATAGATTTGTCAGTCTGAGTTTTTAGAATATATGCTATAAAACGTTGCATCATTTTCCGCCAAAGAAGTCTCCACTCTATCACTGTCCTGCATTGCTTCTGCTTTGATTTGTAGCAAATAAATAAGCAAGCCAATAGTCATTATGAAAGGAAAAAAATGGCTGTGAGATCAGACACCTTTGTCTTCTCTTGACCCGTCTCGTCGGTACATTCATCTAACATTAGACTAAATCTCAGTACCAAATTGTAAAGTTAAATCAGTGATACTAATCATAAATGTACTACTTTTGTCATGTTTCACTTGCAATTGCTCAGGAATACATTATTATTATTATTATTATTGCTAATAATTATGTTTCTGGAAAGTCATACAAATATTATACAGTCATACAGTAGCCCTACATTCCCCCAACACACACACACACACACACACACACACACACACACACACACACACACACACACACACCCCACCCCCATTACACTGTGCTGTGCATTCTGGGAACAGTGCAAACACTTTGCTTCATATCAAGCATTTCTCCTTGTTCCTATTCCAGCTCTAGCTCCGCCCCCTGTCCACTTCCACCTGAGAATAATTGTATCCTCTCTTTCTCCTAATTAGTCTCGATGTGTGTTTTCTGAATATATTTATCACAGGCAAGATCTTAGCAAAACGATGCAGGATTTCTTTCCATCCGAGTCTCGATTTGTTTTAGTTTCTATTTTCTATTACTTTCTATTTTCCCCAAATCTTATATGTCTGCTTACCTGCATGTCTGGCTAATGAAATTGAATTTCCTTCTGTTCCCCTTGTATGGCCTTTGACTGTGGTTCATTGACAAGCATAAAGAGAGAAAATGAGACAAAGATGAAGAGCACACACAAATGGAGTAATGGACAATTACAGGCTCGAAAGAAGGACGGAAGAAAAATGAATTTATCCTTAGTTCCAGATGAACATTAATAAGTAATATGCATTATTACGGTCATGTCCGAGATTCATCTTATTTTTTTCGTCCAATTTGATTAAAGATTTTGTACATGACTTACCTGCTGCTGGTGGCACCTGTAGGTTTTTTTTTTACGCTTCATATCCAACTAAAGTGAGGGATGGAGCAGTGCTTTAATCCTTTAGTCTATCCAGCTCTCTTAGCTCCTTATCTGCTCAAACAGATCAGCTTCCAAAGCTTCACAAAAACCCTCCCTAGATGCTTAACGCAAGTGCTACCCAATTATTTACTTCCTGTTAAGAACTAAAAAAAACTGTTCTTGGTTATTTATAATTGATATAACAAGCAAGCTCTGCATTACACCACTCAGTTAACAAGCCTTTCTCCAACTTCAAAATTTGGTTTTGGAGGGAATAAAATCTGCTTAATGGGAAGGAATCCCTTCAGTCCGGCTTCAAACTTGTAGGCAGTTGAATAATTGTTCAGCCACCAGAATAGACAGCTGGTGCAGCTGCAATATAATGTAATATCCAAAAATAATGAGCTTCCCCTCAATACTCCTCCACATTTGGCCACCAGGTGGGTATTTGGTCATGCATTGCATTCAGAGCCTCCAAATCTTGAAGATCAGCCTTTAACATTTGGAAATGAGGGTTAAAGCAATAAAAAGCAGAGGAACCCATGAGGAAACATGTTGCACAATATTGCTTCAAGCTCTGGTTAGATTTATTTTGACATGCATATTGCAGAGCCTGGTTCTTAGGCATGATTCCTGTCTGAAAGGCTAGCACACATTCACATGCAAAAAAAAAACCCAATCTTGAATCTAATCTTAATTCCATAGAAAATCAACTGAATAACCAATGCAGACCAGTGGTAGACCACTACCGTGGATGAGATTTTTATCCAATTTTAATATTTCTCCTCGGAGGGTTGTACGCCCCATGAAGGGTTAAACTTTGGTTTAATATCGCCTTGATCCTTCATTAAAATGACAAATAAGGCCACAGAATGGATGCATGAGAAGCTTTCCGGCAGCTCGGTCGCTGCCGTAATTCCAATTTTATTGCATGGCTTAGCCCACGAAGGTGCAGGTTATTATCAAGGCTTAAAATTCTGTAGTAGTCACTGAATTGAAGAAAACAAGGACAGTCCTTCATTTTATGGTGACAACAAGTTTGATCATAAACTTCAACTTCTAGATTTAAATAAATCAGGGATAGAAAATATGGACACCATAGAGACTTGAGTGATATATAAACCAGAAGAAAACACGTGTGTTTTATTAAATTACTCCTATATTATGCCAATCAGTGGTGGGCAAAGTACACAAATCATGTAAAATATTACTCCAGTAAAAGTGTCCCTTTCAACTTTCAATTAAGTTAAAGTACAAAAGCATTTGCCTTTAAATGTACATAAGTATCCAAGGTACTATGACTTATTATGGCTATAATGTTCCTATTATCATTTTAGTCAGAAGACTCTTTGCTTAATCAATTCAGTTTATGGGAAAAGACTCAAATGTTACTTTTAGCACACCAGTCTATTAATAGATGATATTAATGAGTCACTGATTAATATCTATTAAAATTATCATGAGCCCCAAACCTTCTTTGCAACTATTTAAAAAAATAAGGCAATTAGTGCTGTGACAAGTTCAAGTTAGGAGTTTCTTCCATCCCTTATTACTTTCCAAATGTTCTGCTTGCTGTTAAACTGATGCTGAACTGTATGTTGGTGATAAGTAGATACACCAAGCGCCAATCAAGTTCAAAACAGAGCGTTCGCTCGACCCTGATTGGTGTCTTGTAATTCACTAATTACATTTACTTCCTTACTGTCCATCACTGATACTAATATATTGCTAAAGGAATAATAATATCCCTAGTTAAGAATTTTTGGCCCCCCTTATGAGAAGATGGTGGGTGTTGCTGTTGTTGTTCTTCATTACCAGACATTCTGTGGTACATCTAAACCAATCTGAATTGTAATTACGATCCTCGGCTTTGTAATTCTTCAGCATTTGCTTGTGCTAGTGCCATTCTACTGAACTGAGCGAGTAAGAGAAAAAGGAGAATGAGAATATGTGAGAGAATATGTGCAGTAGGCATTGTGTTTGGCTCTGCACAGAACTGCCACATCCTAATAGACAGAAACACGAACACTAGATCTGGGAACGAATCCTGAAATGCGTCTTGGCTGCTGTCAGGCTCTCTCAGCTATGCAAAACAGCACGCGGATATTAACTGTCATTCACGTACGTGCACGCTACTTCAGTATTACAGCTCGAGGTGACAGCTCTGTCACTCCGTAGCCTTGAGCTATTAATTAAGTGTATGAGAAGAGGCAGGTGAGGTCCATCCTCTATTGTTTCACTTTACTGAAATGCATTTCCAGCCTGCTTTAACTTCTACTCAGGGTTTTTTTATATCAGCTTTAAATGTGGAGGAGAACACATCAAGGACTGGGGGGGAATCCTCCGCAGGGTACAAGCGATAGGGTCCAAAAATCTCAATGTACAGCCAAGAAACAAAAACATAAAAAAAAATATATTATAATTCAAATTGAACCTGACCACAGAATGCGCACGGGACACAACGGCTAGGAATGGAATCGTTAATTAAACCCCACAACCTCTGCGAAAGGAAATTTGCAAAGGCAAAAAAGTCTGCACGTAGCCCAGGTGCGATAGAGTATACCCCCTGAGGCCAGAAAGAACTTGTCGAGCTAGAGGGGATAGATTATATGGTAAATCCCCAGGGTCCAGAGAGAAAAGAACAAGAAATGAGGAACTGTTAACAGAGTAGGAGGAACATCAAAAGGAAACACTGCAATTAAAGTAAGACTGAATCTGAAGGCCTTTCCTGAAACCCTATTCTTTTCTGATTTGGCACCAATGTTTACACTCTCAAATTAGTCTGGTTCCAGGATCCCTGGGATTTTTTTTTTACGTGGCACTAAAACGCAATCATAGATTGTTGGGGATGCCTTATATCAAAATTGCAGTATACGATTCCAGAAATTACATTGGATTTTTCTTGAGTCATTGCGCAAATTCCAAGTGCAGAGCCAATGAAATGTCGGCAGCGCAACTAGTTATTAGTAATAGTAATTACACAGTGTATGAATGAGGCATAAGGAAAGGAACATGGTACTGCAAATGACAGTGGAACAATAGGACAAACAGTACACACTAACACATTTATTATCAGATTTTTTATGTCTATTTCACCAAAGGTACTAACCCAAATTTGAATTGGGTTAGTACCTATGAATTTTAACTTCAGTCCCATTTGGGCTGCTATATTAAAAAAGTAGAGAGAATAGAAAGTAGAAGGACAGGCAGATACATGGCATGAAAGAGGAGACGTGTTTGTTTTGTTTTGTCACTAGACAAGACACTCGGTGTGTCTCTGAAACAGAATTTTGTGTGCAGACGGTTTTTCTGTCCGTCTTCCTTTTCTGTTTCCTTCTGCCTCATACATGCATGCATGCATACACGTGCACAGGCACCAGAAGTCGAATAGGAAACGCAGTCTTGCCGTAAGAGCTGTTCCCGATATGAAGTATGCCAGACAGGTCTGAAAAAGTCACTTACTTTACCCAAGAAAAAAAAAAAGCACACATACTAAATCAAGATATGGTGGGCTTTTGTGCACATATGAATGCTAGTACATGGATCTTACAGTCCTCCGATAGAGTACACTTTGCACTTAATGGTTTTTAGTAAAACCTAGCAACTGGTTAATGAGGCAGAAGAGAATCAGGTTTGCATTGTTCAGCGAAGATCTGGAAGCCATGGCGCATGTATCAAGTCAACGAGATGCCAGCAGGGTCTGAAATGCTTTGCAGGAGCATGTCAGGAAAGTTCCCTTTGCTCAGTAGAAGCTGTTGCACAAGCAAGATGGCATGAACATAATCCTATCACTCGCTTTGGGCTCGGGATGGGGTAAATTTCATACTGAACAATGAGGCTATCCATGGGGAGCTCAAAGCTGTTGCATGGTTTGGGAAAATATAGTTAAGTTGTATGATGCTATTGTAAAAGAGAAAGAAAGAAAAGAAGAAAGGCTAACTTTCATGGATTCAGGTGTGCAGATGCATTTAACTACAAGGCAGAAATGGTGGATGCAGGACCTAAAATACATATTAAGCTAAATCAGAAAAAAGACTGAATTCACAAATAAAACAAAGCACATCAGGAGGAAACAATGTGCCCACAGTAAGGAAAACTGGCCATTTACAAAACTAAAGGTATGGTGCTCATTGGAATGTGAAATGGAGTAGTCCGAGTTCACGAAATGAAGAAGCTCAATGCCTCCATGTTGACTCAAACGGGAAAAGATGATTTCCCAAAAAACATTGTAAGGTCAGGTTGCATGTGTTTTAGCATTAATCAGTAATGGCTATGGTACACTGCAATCCCTGAAGCTGAAATATTAGCTTGAATCCATCTGGGCAGTCTTCCCCAAAACATGTTTGAGAAACACCATGTATACTTTATCCATTAAACAATGGTTTAAACTGACAAGTTAATCTTAAAAGTGAGTCTCAGGACAGGCCTCAGTCTCTAGAGTCTTGCGATACGTCATATTCACATATACAGTATATATATAAAATTACACTATTTAATCACCACAATGACAATGACAGGCAGTTATGTTCTACAAACTCCACCCAGGAGCATCACATTTCCAGTCCTGTAGGGTCACCATGGGTGCACAGATGAACTCCACCACCTCAAACAAACCTCTTTCAACTCATCCGTAGCTAAATCTGGGGTCTAAGTAGATGGAAAAAAATAACCATACGTAATACTGAGCACCTCCAGTGCCTAGGTGTGATGGAAACACAGACATACAGGGTCAGCGGTGCTTTGAACATGAACTTGCTATCTGCAGTAGAGTCACGTCCTGCGAGCTGAAGTGAGCCTTGTGTATATTCTTTCCCCTCTCTCAGGGCTGAACCAAGTTAATATAGCGGTATTACAGGGCTCTTTCAGTCTCCCATGCTTATTAACTGGTACCTGACGGCGGCGGCGCGAAACGACGGGCGACACGAAATGAACGAGCATCTGTTTAGAGAGACCTCCGTTCCCCGGAAAAAAAGTTTTCCAATAATACATTTACAAGCAGCGTCATAAATAGAGCGCGTCAGAATGATACCGACGATATTAAAGAGGCTCCAATGCGATTTGTACGTGCCATAATTTTATTGTTCTGTTGCTCCATGTCAGAGATGTAATAACATCGTGACAGGATGAGGCACGTGAATATGGCTGAACCATTACTCTCTAATGAGATTCAGGCAGGATTGCTGAATTTTGAATGATGCCCAGTGACGCCACACTGGTTCTCGCATGGCAGCTTGCTTGCACATCCCTGAAGCAGACCATGGCCATTGCATGGCCTAGATTAGAGAACAACAAGGGAAATACTGTTTCAGAAAATGGTTTCAGACCATTTACTTTGGGGGGGAAAACCAGGGTATACAGTACAAGAATATTTACTTGAATATATTAAAAAAGTAAAATATGGGACACCAAGCAATGACAGGATTGTGTGACGTGGCCCGGCACAAAAGCGAACGTGCCATTATGACGGATGTTTTTCCCAAAAAAAAGCAACGTGTGTTCCTCCATTTATGCGAGAAAAGCTAAACTAAACTAATAATCCAACTTGGTATGTAACCAAGAATGGAGAAAGACACAAGAAGTCTTTTCTGTGGCGGAAAACTTTAAGCACATAAGTCCCTGTATGAGAAGTTAAAGGATTAACACAAGCCTAGTAGTCAAAATACAAATTCGTCAATGTCTTCGGACCAATCAGAATCGAGCATTCCGTAATTCCTATCTTTTACATTTACGGCATTTGGCAAATGCCTCTATAGATTTTTAGATTTATAGAATTCTTTTATACAATTCAGCGGTTTAGGGTTAATGCTTTGCTCAAGGACTCAATGGTACTGGGTCTTGAACCCCCAACTTTCTGATTAGGAATCCAAAGCCTTAACCATGAGCTCACACTTTAGATAGAAATAAAGTATGAAAATAGAAAACAGAGCTGAATTATGAGCAGAATTGAAAACTAAAATGGAAAAAGCAATACGTTGTAAATAAATAAATAATGAAATCGTCATTTATTTGGATTAGAATAATATTACGCTGTTCTTTCTTCACTTCCCCCTTTAGTTTTCTGTCCAATCATGTTTTCTGTCATTTATACTAAAAAGAGATCCTCCAGCCCCTACAGGACACCGAGCTAGACGCTAAAGAATTTATAAAACAAAAAGAAAACCTCTTCAAAGTGGCATCCGACATTGGCACGCACTCGCTCTGAATGCTAAATCAACAATCTCAGGCTTTAATCAAAAAAAAATGTTTTTCCCTTTCTATCGACCTCTATCCAATTGCCCCCTGAGCTTGTCTTTTATTTCCTGTATAAGTACTACAGTTCACAAACCAGTGTCCCGAAATCCTCTAAATGCCTGGAACAAGTGTAAAAATGAGCACAGAATTGTTTGATCATATCTGACCCCTATAAAGAAAAGTCCTGGAGTGCATTTGCACCAGACTGTCAACAATCATTTATACTTGCTTTGCTATGTCAAACAGCATCACAGCCTAAGACCTGGGGGCCACTTGTGTAATAAAAAAACAAAAACAACAACAACAAAAAAACACATCCATTTGTCTTTCATGCCCTGAACAGCAGAGGCTATGATTCAGAAAACCGATATGCAATGTAAGCCTGCCCCTCAGTGGCGGAGCACGGAGGAATGCGAAGGGATGCTGATGATCATCATCATCATCATCATCATCAATAATATCAGTTCATTATGTCTTGCAGCATTTCTGTTCTATTCGTGCAAAACACAAACCTGGAACATTCAAATCATTTACAGCTTCTTTGGAAAGCTAACCCTGAGCTCCCACGATGCAGTGCGTCGCCTTATAAATACGCAAGTTTGGGATTTTTAAAGGGGATCTCTTTTATCCTGTCACATTTCGCTTCTGCTCACATCCGTCGTGGCTTTGAACCCCGTGTGACAGATTGAACGCGAAAAACGACGGCCGGACGGCTAAAAAAGACCAAACTGTCATCTCTGATGGACAACGATTGTCACTCAGAGACTGTGTGAAATGACAAAACTGAGGAAGTGAGTAGAGAGATCGATGGCAGCCAGGGAGAAAGGGTGGGTGGGGGGGCAAGGGGGGCACTCCAACAGCATTTACTGGAGTCTAATTAGAGCAGGCTGCAATGAGCTGCTGACATTTGAAGCGATTGCAATAAGTCTCAGGGCCAGGTTCACGTTGGCTGAGGCGTAATTACACAGAATGTGTTTGGTGTGTGAGAAAGAAAGAGAGAGAAAAAGCAAGAAAGGACAAACCCTAACAAGTGACCGTAAAATTTAAAACCGAATGAACAGCCAGCAAACTTTGGGATTTGTTTTTAACTTGTAGGGATAAAAAATAAAAACATTTCCAGTCATGGGCAACGTTCAAAATGTATTGATTTTTCAATACACTTTTTTTTTTTTTTTACAGTCCACTTTCCTTTTATTAAACATCCCTCATTCCTGTTTTGGGATGCATCATCTCTCGTATTCGATTTGACAATGACACCAATGTCTCCCAGCATGTTCTGAGATAAACAGGCTTTTGATGACATCCTTGAAAAGAGTTTCCACGCTGAATGAGCCCCGGTGTCGTCTCAGCGGACGAGCGAATCCTTTCTCAATCCTTTCTCTTACATGTTCTTTCAGACCCAAATCGTGAAGATATCTATGATACCCTGTATGGCCAAAAGTTTGTGGACACCTGACTATAAGTGTGCTTTTTGAATACATCTATTCCACTTTAGCACCCGTTTGCAATTATAATAACCTGCACTCTATTTGGAAGATGATCCACTAGATGTTAGTGTGTGCTTGTGAAGATCATGCTCATTCAACCAGAGTCAGGTGCTGATGTAGGTGAGGTGAGGAGGCCTGGGGTTCAGTCAGCATTCCAATTTGTTTCAAAGGTGTTCAGGGTCCAGAGATCAAGGCAGTCACTCAAGATCTTCCACTCCAAACCATACCTTCATGGAGCTGACTTTGTGCACAGGGGGCAAAATAGGGGTCTCCTAGTTTAAGTTATTGATATTCTACAACGTCCAAAAACATTCTATACAATCGTGTGAATCCAGATTTGGGTAACAGTTTGGGGAAGAACCACATATGGCTGGAAAAGTCAGGTGTCACAATACTTTTGTCCATACAGTGTATGGCATTTAAGATATACACTGTATGGACAAAAGTATTGGGACACCTGATTTTCAAATAAATCTGAATGACATCACCATGCTGCCGTTCGACCAATCAGTTCCTCCCGTTTTACTACAAAGAATATACTTTTACACACTTTTTTTTAATTCAGTGCAACACACATTTTTACACCACTAATGACCTTGATGCTAATTCCTAATCCATATGCATGACGAATGCATGACGAATATTATTGCTTAAAACAGTCGCCAGCACGACATAATAACCCACCTGACCACTAATGCCTGTTAGGCCGTAATCATCCAGCTTCCTTATTGCAGCTTTCCTCGGTACAGCGTGTACTTTATGGGGTCATGCAACGTTAAAAAGGGGAATAAATCCTCATGGAAACCAGAAATGTCAAGAGAGCTGCTTTGCGGCTTGATCGTAAACGTTGAAAACCCTCCGAATTCTCGCCTGACCCCTGGCATAATCGAAAAAAATGTTTTTTAAAAAAGCCTTAACAATAAGATATTACTACAACATTTTACTTTAATATACTACAAGTGGCGCTAAAAAGTATAATAAAAATATTATATAACATTATATATAAATTATATATATATATAATATGTCACCGGTTCACAACTGTTTACCTTTGTTTACTTTTGATGAATACTGAACACTGCAGAGCAGGAACACCCCATCAAATCTGCAGTTTTGGAGATGCTCTGACCCAGTCGTCTAGCCATCACAATATGACCAAACTCTACCCTACGCTTGCCTATTTTTCCTGCTTCTAACACATCACCTTTGAGGACAAAATGTTCACTTGCTGCCCACCCACAATAAATCCCACCCACTAACAAGTGCCATGATGAAGAGATAATCAGGTGTTATTCACTTCACCTGTCATAATGTTATGCCTGTTCAGTTTATATATCAGTGTACTAAACAAATTCACCAAACTCACTAACTCACATTTACCTCAGATTTATGTGGAAATTCTCCCCGAATATTTACCACAAAGTAAATCAACAAGTTTCCACAAATTATTTTCGAAAAAGAAAAAAAAAACGAAATAGCACTGGAAACTTCGAAATCATTAGTTCCCCAGCTCGCCTTTCCGCTCTTATAACCCGAGATTGAAAAATCAGCATAGAAAAGACACAAGGGACATCTAATTCCATTAGGTACCTCAGCGCCAAAAGCTTCAGGTGTGTCATTTTGCTTATTGCCTGTGTGGGAGAAGCTGATTGCTGAGTGCTTCATTAGCTCAGGGTCTGGTCCTGAGCTCTGCTCTGTAATCACAACACTAATAAGGTGAACTTTTTGGTGAGGTTTTTCTCTGCTTACATGGAAGTAATTATGCCGCTTTTTAAGTAATGAGTGTGTGAATCGAAGGTGATGCCGTAGGAAATATTTCTATTTAAAAAAAACAAAAAAACAAAAAAATCAACCAAAGAACCTTTGTACAAGCACTGAGAAGGACTGCAGTGTGCTGAAATAAAAATATATCATTGACCTATTGAACACTTAACATTAAACATTTTAGATTCATAGGATTATTATTTATTATTAAGTTATTTTTAGGTATTAGTCATTTTTTTCAAGCAGAAGCAATGCATTCTTAAAAAAATATATAAAATATGTATAGTGATTAGAAACAACTATTTCTATTACTATTAAATAATGTAACTTATTTTAATTATTAGCCTTGCTCTTATATTATTGCTCTTAGCATTGCTTTCAATGTGTACGTGTGTGAGAACAAGTACAACAAGTCCAAGTTTATGTAATTTACTTAGTGTCTGCCAGACCGTTCAAAGCAAAGCAGGTCAGCCTCCCAGAGAAAAAGCTCCGAACTAATAGTGAACATTAATGAGAACAGGGGGCGAAGAAAAAAACAGCACACTGCTCTAATACAAAGATGGGGAAAAAGCACTCACCCTGCAAATGTTTACTAACCCAAAGAAACCACACAGACATGGGCGTTGCATTAAATTCAATTACAGACGAGCGATTGTAAGCATTCGGTTGTAACTATCAACTAGAGTGTGTAACTGCATCCAGAACATAAAGATTTACCCTAAATCCCTACTTCACATCAGATCTTATACTACATGTTTTTATGATATTATTTCACATAACTCAGAGGACCACTGTGTTTATATTAAAATAAATGTAAAAAAGAATTAAAAGAAAAGGTGGGCTTCTGTGGTTAAAATACTGTTTGTCGTCTGTTGTTATCTTTCCGGCGTTAGAACATGTTGTACAAAACTAAGAGCTGATATAATTGAACTGGTCATATTTTTATAATGAAATGAAAGGGTCACGCTCAAGGATGTCTAGACAGTGACCTGTCTTTAAAAAAAAATAGATAGAAGCTGTACTTTTCATAGGAAGAATTTTATATTGCATTTATTTCCATTTATAAAAGTAGTCTCCAGTGTCAGAGCCAAGTGGTAACAGTAAGAGCATAGCTTAATATTTTGCATTGCAGAAATGGCAAAAACACACACATCCTTCACTCAAGTAGAAGTTCAGGTACTCATGTTTTAAAAGACTCTGGTAAAAGTTGAAATACTGACTGCACTTTTTCACTCAAGTTAATGTAAAGAAGTTTGGGCTCTGACTTCAGTAAAAAGTAGCCATTACTACTACCTGTTTTAGTGTCACGCTGGTAACTGGACCTCACAACATATCAATATATTAATACAAAAGAATTTCAAGTGTTGTTTTGTAATGAATGTGTCCAGGCTGAACATCCACCATATAGAACACAAGCAGAGAAAAGATAATGATCAGGTGATCAGGAATGTTTTTGTTCTCAGTCATGTTTACATCGCTGAATCCCTCTGTCTCATCCACGTTAGCCATAAATCTTGTTGCCTTCTGCTACGCTCGTTATTAGCCTCATAAACTAGCCTACATCTGTGGTGTGTGAAAGCCAGGAAATGATACAGCAGTGGTAGATTTAAAAAGTTACGCAATGACAAGAAATAGGTTGATGGATTAAAAAAGGTGCGTGATGAGAAGAAAAAATATTGATCATGTCACCTAATAGATTAAAACTAAAGCAACGAGTTTGGTTTGAAAATGGAAGAAGTAGAAAGTACAGATATTTGTGATAACAGTGAAGTAAAGAACTGATACCAGAAAAATCTACTTAAGTACAGTACTTCATTATCTTTGTTGAAATTACAACATTATCAACTTCTAAGTTCCTTATCAAACTGTTGCCAGAAGGTTGGAAGCACCATTGGTGGATGAAGTAAACAAAGTACTTGAGTTTAAGTAGAGTTCAAGTAGGTAAAATATGACTCCTGTAGTGTCCCCTTTAAACTTTTACTTGAGTAAAATTACAAAAGTATTTGCCTTCGATTTTACTTAAGTAGCAAAAATACTATGGCTATAATGTTCCTATTATAATTATGATCACAAGACTCTTGTTTAATCAACTCAGATTATGTGAATAGACTCTGATGTTACTCTTAGCACACCAATCTATTAATAAAATGATATTAATGAGTCAAAACACTGAGAGTGACATTTCTTAAAATTATCATGAGCCCAAAACCTTCTTTTCAACTACTTAAAAGAAATTGCACAAATAAGGTCACGGGTGTTGTGGCGAGTTCGAGTCGAGTTTCTTCCATCATTTATTCTTCTCGAAATGTTCTGTTTGATGTTGAACTGACGCTGAACTGTATGTTGGTGATCAGCAGATACACCAAGCGCCAATCAAAACCAGTTCAAAACAGAGCGTGCGCTCGAACCTGATTGGTGGCTTGCTGCGTGATTGACCAGTTACGTTTTTATCCTCATAAATAAAAAGGAACGAGTAAAAAGAAAGATATTTGACTTTGAAATGTAGTGAAATTAAAATAAAAGTCTCGCGAAATTAAAATGTTGCAGTGAAATACAGATACACACAAAAAGCTACTTATGTACAGTAACAAATTACATTTACTTTGCTACTGTCCACCACTGGGAAGCACATAATTGACTTGATGCATGCTGTAGCATTATAATTTACTGAAGTTCCAGCATCACAACGCCCTTGTGCACGGAGCAAGGTCCATAGAGACACGGTTTGACAAGGTTGGGCTAAATTAACTCCAGCATCTTGCACAGAAAACTGACCTCAACCCACTAAACGGCACTGGAAACTCCAACTGCATCTCCTCATCTAACACCAGTGCTTGATCTCACTAATGCATTTGTAGATGAATAAACACCAATTCCTATAGACACGCCCCAAAATGTGACGGAAAGCCAACAGCCAAAAAGAGACAAAATCTGGAATGTTCTAAATATCTATATAGGAATTTGGAATAGATATCAAACCTTAATCAATATGGTGCTTATACTAGAATCTCTCACGTAATAACCATCCATAGTAACTACTAGTGGTTACCATGAACTGATGTAGTGAAAAGTTCTCAGGGTGAGTTTGACAGTTCGGCATAACGAGGCCCTAACTGAAGAATGGCAAGATTCTTTTCGATGAGCCATTAACCATTTTCAAAGCAATGTTTAATTTCATCGCAGGCTTTCAAAGTACGGACAAGAACGGCTGTTAGATATCAGCAGACTTTGAAGTGGTGCTGGTTTTAAAGCAAAGAACAAGGTCAAGACTGTGAAGGTTTTGTCATTTTGCTGCCTTTAATCTCGTCAAAAAATCTTCACTGCCTCTGACAATGTCCTAAACCACCCTCCCCTCCTTAGTTGCCTGCAGTGAAGTGTGTAATGTTCAGACCTTTTTAATGAACTGACAAACAAGTTCCTAGACATCTAGCGTGGCATTTGCAGCGATGGCCGTGCCCTTTTTGTACTCCGTGGAGGACATGTTAATACCAGGCCCTGGTCTGTGGCTCTTGTTAAAACATGCTTCTGAATCCTGACAAGAAAAAAAACGCAATTAGATGAAGGCTCCATGCACAAGGAACTGCGAATGTCAGATGCATTGATATACTGTAAACCTACATGTGTCTGGCACAACTTTGGTGAGCAGTAGATCCTTCTTGGCCCCAAGATGTGAAATTTGGGAAGTGGTAGCTCACTGGTTAAAACATTGGAAGGTCACAAGTTCAAATCTCCGTGCCATAAAGATACCGCTGCTTGGCCCTTGAGGAAGGCACTTAACCCTCATCTGCCTTTGTTAATCCCGCTGGATAAGGGTGTCTGCCAAGTGCCATAAATGTAAAAAAAAAAAAAAAAATGCCATTGCTTGGAATGTTTGGCCAATAGCTCTCAGAGCAGGGAGCCAAAAACTTAGACTCCATTGGTAAGCCACAGGAAAAGACAGGATTCAAAACCACAGGAACCAGAACAAATCAAGATCAAGAAGCCAAAAGTTCAAGTAGGAAGATGGGATACAGGTGACAGTCATGGCAATTAGCAGACAGGGCGGGCAAGGCAATTGAGAAAAGGGGACAATGGGGGCCTCTAGTGGACAAAACAAAATTCTGATCCGTGACAAATAGCAAAGCCTTTCTGTGAGCTCCAAAGAGCACTTCCCATGAGAAAGCGGAGATCTCTGACCATCTCTCTAATCGCCTTCACTCTTTCAGCAGTTCACAGCCCGTGTTTTTCGACGTCTCTCCAATGGGGCATACCTGCCTTAACACTTTTCCAAGTGTCTTTTTTTTTTTTTGGCATTTGAGTTGCCCAATAAAAGGGAGATGCTATCCCCTCTACACATCATTGTTTAAATCACCTCGGCTTACACAGAAAGGCTCCAAAGGGCCAAGTTTTCTGTTTGGAGCAGAATTCATTATGCCATGACTGATTATGAGACTTACACCATTTATACACCCTCTTCAAAAGAAGAATTCATCAGCTACTCCTGTTTCTCCTTTTATTCATCCTGCTACAGAAGACGCTCGAATGGAAAATGAATTCATCTCACACCTGTAGAGATTTATAAAGGGAATGAATATGTGTCATGGTTCGGCTTTTCCCCCATTCAGGAAGATTAAGACGCATTATGATATTATGTAACGACGCCACAGTGAATCCGTATAGGAGAAAAGGCTGAATGATGATTTCTGGCGGTGCATTGATTTATCCAGGCTTACTGTTGAAGCATTTTACTAAAGAATGAACTAAAGAACTCAAAAAGGGGATTAAAATGTAGGTGCAAGAAGATTTACACTTAAGTGAATCTGCTATGTATGTGTCAAAAAATTTGACATTTTTAAACTTGAAGCTTGAAAATACATCTCCCTCTAAAGAGGGTAATGATAGTAAAGGTTTGATAAACACTGGATTACCCTTACAAAAAAGTGAGCGGTTCCTGAAGTTATTCACCTCGGATAAAAGTATATTTATGGCCTGAACAGATGACATCATGAAGGTAGGATATCCAAAAACCAGTACTTGTGGGACACCAGATTGGAGAATAGATCTGGATACCTGTTATTAATAAACGATCAATTATGATTCATAAATTGTGCTTATGTCTGTAGGGCACGTTGATTTGGGTTAATCTTCATGTGTATTTACAGTGGTGTGAAAAAGTGTTTGCCCCCTTCCTAAATTCTTTTTTTTTTTTTTTGCATGTTTGCTACAGATCATCAAAACTAATTTAAATATTAGTAAAAGATAACAAAAGTGAACACAACATGCAGTTTTTAAATCCAAAACTATATGACTTTGTGTGAAAAAATGTTTGCCACATGTTAAAACTGTGATTTATCACACCTGAGTTCAATTTCTCTAGCCACACCCAGGCCTGGATACTTGCTGCTTAAGGACCTGGAAGACTTGCTGTAATTAAATGGAACCATGAATTCTGCTGTTTACCAAAAAATCCTGACAGAAAATGTCCGGCCATCTGTTCGTGACCTCAAGCTGAAGGGAACTTGGGTTCTGATGCAAAACACACCAGCAAGTCCACCTCTGAATGGCTGAAGAAAAACAAAGACTTTGGAGTGGCCTAGTCAAAGTACTGACCTGAATCCTATTGAAGTCATGTCAAGTGGCTTTTATTGTCATTTCTACTATACACAGTGGTACACAGTATAAACGAGACAACGTTCCTCCTGAACCCTAGTGTTACACTAAAGAACAACATACAGCTAAACAACACAACACAAGCGACATAGAGTGCATCAAGTGCAACCGAGTGCAGACGAAAAACAGTACAGACAGACAGTGCAGACAGACACACAAGACAACACAAGACAACACACAAAACCCAAGATAGCACTGACCAGAAAACCTACTGTATACTTTGATTGTACAATACTGTGCGAGGAGAACTGTAAAAACTATACCCAGGAGTGAATATGAGTGCTGCGGCATGACCTTAAATACCCTCCATTGTGGCTGAATTACAACAATTTTGCATAGATGAGTGGACCAAAATTCCTCCACAGCGCTGTAACAGACTCAGTGCAAGTTATCGCAAACGCTTGATTGCAGTTGTTGCTGCTAAGGTTATTACAACCAGTTATTAGGTTAAGGGGGCAAACACTTTTTCACACGGGGCCATGTAGTTTTGGATTTTGTTTTCCCTCATTAATAAAAACCTTCATTTAAAAACTGCATGTTGTGTTCACTTGTGTTATCTTTTACTAATATTTAAATTAGTTTCATGATCTGAAAAATTGTGACAAACATAAAAAATAAGAAATCAGGAAAACACTTTTTCACACCACTGTATATAAAGATTATATATAGGTTTTTTGTCAGTATGCATAAAGACAAGGACACTCTTTTGTCTATTTTTATGCCTGTATGCACATACAAACATGAGAAATTCATGTTCCCTTTGATTCTGCCTTGTTTCTTAAAGCTCACCCCTGAGCCGTTCCTCGTCTCTCTTCTTTCAGTCTTTCGCAGCTAAAAGAGGCTGGTGTTTTGGAAGGGCCTAAGGGAACACTAAACAACAGAGATTACACTTCTCTTTTTTTTTCCTTCTCATCCTCTGACAGCAGTCGTTCATTTAGCTTCTTCCTGCTCGTTGTGGTTTACTTCAGCACTTGACATTTCTCTTTTTCATCCTACTGGTTTTAAAGCTCCAGCATTTTGGCACTGGTTAGACAATACAGCCTTGAGTGAAGATGAATAATCTAGACATTGAAAATTTGGATTGAAACCAATTATTGGGGTAAAAGAATTGACAAATGACATGGACCTCTATCAGAGATCTTAAATGAGGAAATGTACTTTTAACCCATATGCTCGTCGTTATTTAAAGAGATTATCAGCCCGGACCTAAGGGCAATCTTTTTTGCCATAACTTACAATTTGACTTTATTACCGAGAGATGTAGAATACAAAAATCAGCAGGGGTTGTATATAATGAGCTCAAAGAACAACGCTGAGTGCTTTAACTACCGAATCCAAAGTCTCAGGGTGGCTGAAAATGATTGTGGGACCGAGCAGTAAATTGTCCTGTAATTCCCATCTACCCTTCGCGCTCTCGCATAAATTCACACTCGTGTGTCTTTAAGGGCCTGTGCAACAGTAAACAAGTGCTGTGTTTTGAAGAAACAGTTAGGGAGAGGGGGGCAAGGACGAGGTGTGAAACCCACACAATTTCTGAGATAGGCTTGGGACCACACTGCACAAATTGCTCAGCTTCCAGCAGTTTTAAGCCAATTTCGCACATTCCGTCCATGTCTAGGCCCACTGAGGCACGTCTAGAGCCTTCAACCACCCTGCCTGGGCTCGTCCAGGAATAACCACAAACTGGAATTTTACCAGCCAGAAGATGACAATGGGCAATCAAGACTTTAGGAATGTAACCAACTACAAATATATCGTCCAATTATTATGCAAGTAGTTTGTTTTCTTAACAGAATCAAATGCAGTTATTGAATCGGTGTGGCTATTGGGTATGGTTTTTTTTTTTTTTTCCAATCATAAACATTTGTTTTACTGATGTGCCAAGTCTTAAATCAGCACCAAAATCCGCCATGATGCACACAATTAAACCTCTCGATTTATGTGCCATTTTTTCCTCATAACGCCAGAACAAATCGTACAGATAAGAGCAATACATCATTCGAATCTGTAAAGGGTCTACTTTTATTTGTACTGTATATACACTCATAATAACAAAACGCTATGCTTTTGTAAAATAAAAAGGACAGACAGGGGGCGCTCTTTGCCATCTCTGCCTCTGTCAGCTCACTTCACAGACATAAATAAAGCAACCTGAATCTCAGTGAAGATTTGCCTCACAGACATAATAAATATATTAATAGAAAGCTCAAAATGTCTACAAATATTCTCTGATTATGTAATCCGTATGAAAGTTAGAATAGGTACAGTTTCTCTCCGGTATCACCTCATTAACCGTCTGTGTGGAAACATATCAAAGGTTCTGTTTGTTGTCCTGATGATGTACATAATTTTAAACATGCATTTACATAAATCATCCATGTTTGTCCATTCCCATGTTGATTATCGTATTAAAAACTTTATTAATTTACTGTACATTTAGAAAAGATAAAAATGTACGATTAAGTTTCGTTTAATGTTAACTCATGACAAATATTTTAATCGATTGACACCCCCAATATTAATATGATGTGAGGTCCAGTTACCAGCGTGACACTAAACAGGTAGTACAGTATCTGTACTTCTACCTAAGTGAAGGATGTGTGTACTTTTGCCACCTCTGCTGCCACCCCACAAACCACCACACTCATCCCTAAGACGGCAACCTGCCTCCGCTCAAACCACCACACTGCCCCATCAAGCCACCGCACAGTACCCAAGCCACCTTGTGCCCCTCGAATCTTACACTGTACCACACTGTACCACACTGCTTGTCCCCAAGTTACAGAGCATTTTTTCATCCACACACGTTATCCAGTTGCATATCATTTGTGGATCAAGATTGTATTTGCAATAAATATAAATAAATAAATAAATAAAAAACGACCGTTGGTGCAAAAGTAGAAGAAAAGCCCCAGCAATGTTCTGGATGAACACCGGTATTATGACATCACCGCCACACCTCCCATGATGGATGGGGTGGTTGAGGGACATCTGTTCCACCACAGTGGCCAAGTGGACAAAGCATATTGAAGAAAAATGAGTGAGAGTGCATTTTTGTGCGAATGCTTGCATGTGTGTGTGTGTGTGTGTGGTCAGTGTTTGTGAAATATAGAAGGATGACAATGATTAAGTGGTCTCCCAGAAGACAGCCCTATGTTTTGGATGTTTTGCATGTCTTTGTACTTGGACTTGGATATAACCCTGAACCAAAAGTTCTCCAGAAGCTGTTGTTAATAATAAAGCAAGTAAAATGTATGCAGTATTCTGTTAAAATCTTATTTTAGACTAAACCTATTTATTCTTCTTTTGTTATTTGCAGTATAGATTGAACAGGTCATAAAGATGGATGTGGATTGTCTGGAAAACGTTAGATCCTGTTAAAGCATTGTACAAGAATAAATATTTAAAGGTTATTGTTTACATCAAACATGAAAAAACAACCATTAAACAGGTTTGAGATGATAAGAAGTCTACAGTAACTCATTTAACCACTTTTGTGAACTATGTTGAGCAGAAAAGCATCTCAGAAT